>NC_091012.1:125204824-125507854 GCF_041146395.1 Eulemur rufifrons
GTTATCTGACATTTCAGTAGTTTCCTTTTTTGGGGAGTGTCTTGCTGGAGTGTTATGTGACTCTTTGCAGGTGTTGTTACACTCTGTTTTTTCATACTGCCAGAATTCTTTTATTGATTTCTTCTCCTCTGGAGAAGCTGTCACTTTTTGTTTTTTACTTTACTTTGGTTAGATGGGATTTTTTTCCCCTCTTCAGGGATTGACTGTAGTGTATATTGGGTAAGGACCTATGGCTTTGTTTGTGGGTACTTTGAGATGGCCAAGGCTCTGAATAAATTCTTTAGTAACAGTTAGCTTAATGTAGTGGTTGTCTTGAATGCTAATTATTTACAGGCCATAGTGGTTATGTACTATACATATGCACAGGTTCCCTGTCTCCTGCCAAGAAAGAGAAATGGAGGTCTCGGGAATCTTGCTTCTTTCCCCAGCCCTGTGCACTTCTATCAGCCAGAAATGTGTTGGGATGTCCAGTTTTATCTCCAGACCAATAGATGGTACTTGCAGTTAAGAGTCAGCCAAGCCCTATATACCTGAATAAGCAAATGATACAATGGGCTATACACATTGACCTCCCAGGCAGTAGGTTATGCTGGCAAGAGATTATAGAAGTGGTGTTGTTTGTGGGAGCTTTGCTCAGTCCTAGTTATTAGAACAATCACTCAGATATCTCAGGCACTTGGCGAGGCCCTACAACTCCCAGGGAGCCCCTTGTGATCTGCCACCATCAAGGCTGATGTGTGGGGCACAGCCAGGTGGGGCAGGGTTGGGCAAGTCACCATCCAGGTTCTCCAGAGGCTCACACAAGTGCTGTCTTGACACGGTTCAAAGGCCAGTTCTCAGGCTGCTGGGGGGTGGGTAGATATGCCCCCGCTACCCCAAAGAACCTGCTTGTGGAAGTGCGGCATTCTAGAATCCACAGTCTAATGGACAGAAGTAAAGTTCTGGTCATTATCCCCTCCTGGTTTCTGGCAAAACCAGCTAGGCAGCACAGTGAGACCAGAATACGAGCCTCCACACCTAGAACAGAGAGAGCACAGTTGCCACTTCTGGGGTGGGGGGCAGTGCCTGCACTGTAGCACAAATGTACTCTGCATTCTCCTATCAACTTTGTCCATGTGTTCTCCTTCCCCACTTGAGATCAGTTCACAAATATCCCCTCCATGTCCCCAAACAACATGATTGGGTCATGGGAGTATGGGAACAGGCTCACAGACCCATTCCTAGGACCCCTGAATCCAAGCCCTGACCCTGACTAGGAAGGCCAGGGTGGTTTCAGGCTGCCTGAGGGGAAACTCAAGCCATCCTCTTGGAGCTCACTGCAATTCAGTGTGTGGGGAGTGGGAAAGAAAGGATACCACTCTCCATGAAAGAGGCCAAGCTGGCAGCTCAGTGAAAGGGCTGGCAGATGTGAAGCTTATGGTCCCAAAACACCTTGGTTCCACAGTGGCCTATAACCATGCCAAGGAATATATACCTTGCAGCCAGATTGTCTTGGTTCTGGTCTCCCTCTCTGGCCTGGCAGCCAGGTAGTAGGAGCTTCAGGGTGGGACTCAAAGGATTGCGGGAAGATCTCCCAATTAGTTCTGGGCACCGGTGTCTGAGGTTGTGTCTGAGCCTGTAAAAAACTCTTATCTGAGCTCCCCACAACACTCTGGGGCCTGTGGGTGTCAAGGAGCTCCTCCTCAGTCAAAATTGGAAGGGTTCCAGGCAGGACCGTTGGGCCCCAAAGTCTTCTGCTTACCCCTTCCGTTTGTCCTGGTCACGGGGCCACTCAAGGCACTCAAGAACTCATGGAGGCAGGCCATCTTCTAGCTTCACCCTCACTATTCTTTGTTGCCTCTCTGTTGTCTTCACTCTTTCTCCCTCTGATGATCTATTTGAAATATGGGTTTTTGATGGATATCCTGGTTGTTTTCTGAAGAAGAGGCATATGTTTGCTTCCTCTAGTCAGCCATCTTCCCATATCTTCTTGAATCAGTCTCTTATTCCTACAAATAGATTAGTTGAGTAAAACAGTTGTGTTCCATTCCAGGAGCTGGCATTGCAGATAAGCTAGGCCTCTATATATGATGCAGGAAAACAGATCTTTAATAGGAGGTATTTCTATGGAAAGAGAAAAAAAAACAAAGGCTAATATCTGGAATAGTCTATAGACTACTTTAGATTTTCTAGAGTCTTGAAACTTCTTCAGATTGCAGTGGCAATCTGACAGATTTTCCTGCAGTGTAATTTGATTCAGATGTTCCACTGAACTTTCTGAATAGTCCGTATATCAACAGGCATGAAGGCTGTTTATATATAAGTTGCTATAGTGATTTTTGCTGAAGTTTATGTCAAGCTGTCTAGCTTCAGTTTTCAGGGCTTTAAGAAAAGCAGAGTTTTAATTTCTAGTGATTCAAAGTCAGAGAAATGGAAGAAAAAATTGAAAATGTTAGTTTGGAGACTTGTAGCCAGGAAAGAATTCAGGACTCAGTCCAAATAATAAAAACTCAAAAACAATGATCAGGTCTAGAATATAATAACAGGTATACTATACTTTTTCCTGAGACATAATTTCTCTCCCTCCAGTCCCTTTTTTCTACCAAAGACAAATCATAGTAAAAAAAATTATTTGCAAAATAAGTTTTAGTCTTATTATAATTGGCCTGATTATTTGCTCAAAGTACAGTAGGAATAGTGATTGGCCATATAGGCTCTTTTAAAGTTGGCTCCAGTGGAACTTTTTAATAAGAAATTTCAGAAAGCCTCTCAAGGCTGCAAATCCAAGCCAGGGAGGGAGTCACCATCAGACTGTGCCTGTTGAAGGAATTCAAAATATTTCACCCCAGAATATAAATCTTTGATGCATTTTGAGATAGCCGTTCAGAGGATCTGTAAACAGAAGTAGCCCTGCAAAGCTGTATTTTCTGGGGGAGGTAGGGAATCTGCATTGATGCAGCCAGGCTTTCTCTGAAGCCTTCCCTTGGATCTAGGAAAGATTAACTGAGAGTCTGACACCTTTGAAAATCTGAAAGTAATGTTTGTCATCTATTCTCTCTGAGGGCTGCTATCTGAGGTTTCATCTACATTAAAAAAACATCCTTACTAGCCAGGCCTCCTCTTCCCTCCTTCCCATAACCTGTCATGCCACTATAACCTGATTTATGACCATAACCTATTTATGGCCACACTCTGAGCTCACATTCTTTCTGTAACCTCAAGATGGTATATAAGTTTCTATACCCCATTTGTGGGTTGGGGTAATTACTTTGAGGTTTTCCTGTGTACCTTAATAAATTTGTATGCCATTTCTTTTATTAATCTGCCTTTTGTCAGCTGATTTTTCAGCAAACCTTCAGAGGGTGTAGGGGAAGTTTTCCCTTGGCCCCTACAGTGGAATACCTGTATGAATCCAGTGAATTCTTCTCTTCTCAAGGTTCCCAAAGTATCTTAAGGTTTCTGGGCCTGTTAGAAAGTGATATTTTACTTCCCGCTAGGTCAATAACCTTGTAAGGGCACAGTGTAGACAAGGTACCAGGCCAGTCTTTCCAAGGGGCTTTTTATCAGCTGTATAAGGTTAACCTCAATTCCTCAAAGCGGTCTGGTCATATCTGAAAATACACCATTCCAGTCAAAGCCTTGGTAAAATAACTAGCGTTTTTAATTGTGTCCTCTTAGAATACAGATTCTTATCGAACTCATGTAAATAATTATTTGCCATAAGTTAAGGATACTCAGAAATAGTTTCTGAATTCTGGAGAAATCAGGTAGAGATGAAGGCAAATGCTTCAGTTTTGCTGACAAAAGTAGACTTTACCCAATTGCTGTAAGCTATAAATATCCCAAAAGGGGGAAAAAAAGGTTTTCTTGACTCTGGAAAACAAAACAAAAAGAATTAGTGTTGTTTCAAACAAAAAGTAAAGCTTTTAGGGGATTTAGACCCATGTTAGGGAATTTAGGCCTGTGTTCTACTCTATGGTGCACCTCTTTTTATGACAGAACAACACAGAAAGACAAAGACAAAGACTATTTCAGGGAGGAAAGGTCAAACAATATGAATATTCATACCAAAAAGTACACCAGAGTCACTATACCCAACACTAGCTACACAAATATTTTTTCTCCCGTTACTCAAGATTTTGCAGAGGAAAAAGAGACATTTTTGCCATCTGCTCAACTGCATTCCACAGATAAAGAGGCTGGGAGCCTGGCTAGTAAGAATTTCTTACTCTTCTGCTTGCTTGTCAGGTCCTAGGTTCCCTTGACTGTGGCTTCCAGAAGAACAAAGCTTCAGTATCCTACTCACAGCACCAAAACTGTAGGGACCAAGGAAAAACTTCCCCTTTGGCCTCTAAAAATTTGCTTAAAAATCAGCTGTCAAAAGGCATATTAATAAGAGAAAAAGCACACAAATTTATTAACATGCAGAGAGGGAAAATCACAGTGATTGCCCCAACCCTTCAGTGAAGTACAGAAACTTATGTAGCATAAGTTTCTAAGCCTTCTAGGTCCTTAAGTGTGGTCTTTTGACTGAATACAAATTTTACAGAACAAATCCTTTTACTTTTATTAATACATTTTTGTTCATCATTTATATTTTTATTTTATTTTTAAAATGAATGTATTTAAAATGCCAAAGAATAAAATAAGTTTCAATTAAATAATCCTCCCAGATTGAACATTAGTAAGCCATAAGGGCTAAATTGACAGCTGCTACGCTCATGATTTAGTTCTAACTTCCCCCACCTGACTGGTGCCACTACCACACGAGGCTGGTTGGTGAGAGTTTATGGGGGTCGAGTATGCCAGTCTGTTACCAGCTTTTGACAGTGGTGCACTGTATTTCTGTTCAAAGTGGAATTTGTGAATAGTCACACAGCTCAACAGTATTTTTTAATTCTATCTGCTTAACAGCCCATCATATCAAAGAAGGCCAAGAGAACACTGAAGGAAGAAAACAGATTTTTAAATGAGAATTGGAAATTGCAATATTATCTTTTTTTTTTTTTTTTTTAGCACATTTAGTAACAGCTACTTGTTTTAAACTATCATTTCATTTTTGGTGACCAAATTATATTTTACCATAATTAAAGAACATATAACTTTAAAATAGCATTAAAAAACATGGTTACAACAGAACTATTTGTTACATTAAATGAAGAAAAGAAAGTCGCATACATGTATTGAAGGGCACTGAGGTTTTTTTTTTATTATTTCAGCTTATGATGAGGGTACAAAAGTTTAGGTTATGTATATTGCCCATGCCTCCCCACCCCCCTCCCGAGTCAGAGCTTCAAGCGTGTCCGTTCCCCAGACAGTGTGCATCGCACTCATTATGTAGGTATACACCCATCCCCTCCCAAGCCTATTCTTCTGACAGGTTTTCAATCCACCTTTCATGTAAATACTTTGAAAAATTTAAAAAAATGACTCTACACAGTGAGCTTGCAGAAAGTGGTGAAATTAGTGTTGATCACATGACTGCCTAACAACCATTCAGTGCTGATCATTGAACAAGTATATTTATTTGATTATTCTGGCAACCATAATAATTGAGCCCATGTATATATTCAGATATGGTTGGTCCAACTAATCAACTGCAGACTGAGAAATACTCAATAAAGGCTAACACAGATGACAACTGGAAATGTCTGAATCACTGTATCTTTTTGACACAACCTTAATTAAATCTTGGTTTTGCTATATACTGTTTGGTACTTTGGATTCAGTAGTTGGGGTAAAAAAAGTTTCTGTATTCAAACATATCTACAGAATGTCAATATAAAATACGTGGATATATACATTTAATATACCCACACAAGCACACACTCACATGTCTAAGAACCAGCACCTAACCACACATACCCTTTCTCACTAATGACCCAATAAATCATTTATTACTTTAAAACCAGCTTAGATTCTATAAGGTTGCACAAACATATGGCTGAAGAGGTCAAACATAAGCACCCACTCTCAGGCTGGATTAAATTGTTCCTCCTCATGACTTTTGACAAGTAGTAATACTGTTTGTATAACAATATATCTCAATAACTTAGAATTCAGAGTATAAAACCATAAACATTGAACCCCCTTATGGTTTAAAGAGCATTCCTTCTACTCTGTTTCCACTAACTGATAAGCAGGCACATGAAACTAGGTCACTGAACTATACAAATGATCTTTACTCTTACTCTAAACAGATGTGTGTTAGAACATTCTGAAATGATGCATCCTTTGATTTCTTCTTTTCAATTGCCCTATGCAGGTTCTGCTATTTCATCTTCATCATGGCTTTCTATTGATGTAGAATTAACATTTTCTCTGACACAGAGAAGGGCAGCATCTCAACACATCTCTTTTAGGTCACTTCCTGAAAACCCATCAGTTTCCTGGACAACTTCTAGCAGGTCTACATGCCTATCTACATTTTCATTTTTCAAGATGAGTTTCAGGATTGTTTTGTTTTAAAACAGGCTGGTTGATATCAAATCTTGTAGGCATTCTTCTCATTATAGCCGAGTCAAGGTCCTGAGGACAATTAATAGCTCTCATTAGTATGACCTGGCAGCTGTGATCAGTATCCAGTCCATCCCAGAGACTCATAAACTAAGCTTTCATCATGGCTGTAGCTTCATGCTCAGAACTCGGTTTCATGGAAAAGAGTCCATTTCATCTATAAAGATGTTGGAAGGCTGTAGCTTTATGGCAAGAGAGAAAACAGCAGCAGCCAATTTTTGAGATTCTCTATACCACTTATAGGTCAGTGTTGAAGGCTGAAGATTAATAAATCAACAGCCTGCTTCTTTGGCTTGGCAATCAATGTTTTACCACAGCCTGGAGGCCCATAGAGAAGAACACCTTTTGGAAGCTGCAGAAGCCTGGAATTCTCAAACAAATGCTTCTTGTTGATAGGTAAGATGACTGTGTCTTACAGATCTGTAATGACATTATCTAAACCTGCTATATCATTCCAAGTAACATGCATATTAAGAGGGTCTACTAGATGAGCAGCAATATTCGGTTCATATTCTGAGAGCCTCACATTTTTCACACCAGTTTGCTTTATTAGTTTTTCTGCCTGCTTCTACTTTTTGTTTTCTGGTTGGATACATTGCATCTACCATCCATTTGATAGTAAAGTATGTTACTACACAAATATTGTCAAACAGAAAATTAAACCAACAACTTCGTTCCAACTCAAGGGATGAGAAAAGGCTTCAGCATGTACCATGTTGATTGTTAACCAGGGGGCGGAGGGCAGAAACAGCGAGAAAAAAATCACTTGGCCAGGCTTGCACCTGCAGTATTATCTTGTTTCTGCTAAAGATAAGATGATTAGCTTGGTTTGAGATACTGCAATATCAACATTAAAGAAATTTAATGCTCATCAGCATAACACTCATAAGGACCACAAATATTTTAAATTAGAGGGAGAGGCACAAAAGATTGTATTACAGAAATTAAAAGATGAAAAACAAAAGCAAAGACAATTTTTTAAAGCACCAATAAGGCCTGGAAATAATGTCACTGAAGCAACTTATAAAGTAGCTTATATTCTTGGGAAAAAAAGGGAAGCCATTCAGTGATGTAGAAATTGTGAAAGAATGCACTGTTGAAGTTGTAGTATGCTTAGACCCGGTTTCAAAGTACAAACAACTGCCTCTTTCAAGAAGCAGCATAACTGATCGGCAGCATGAATTAGCCTTCAACTTAATAGAACAATTTCATGCAATACTTCAAAAGGAAAATGTACGTATATTATTCAATCACTTTGGATGAATCAACTGATACTACTAACTCAGTGCAGGTTTCATACTTTGTTCAGGTCATAACAGAAGACTTTCTTTGCTATGAAGAGTTACTCACTTTGGACATTCTTGCAAGCAGAACATGGGTAATAGATATCTTTAGCAACTTTCAAGATAAATGTCATGGAGTTGGACTGAATTTGGTAAATTTAGTGAGTGTATGTACAGATGGTGCACCTTCCATGACAGGAAAACACGAAGGGTTTATTGCACAGATAAAAAAAGTATTACCAGATCCAGATGCTCTCATTTCTTTTTCTTTTCATTGTATCTTGCATCAGCAAAATCTGTGTGCTACAGCTACTATTTCAAGTGACACTTTGCAACAAGTTAGAATTATCATTAACTATATTCATGCAAATGCAACACGGCATCATCAGTTTTGTAACATGCTGAAGTTGAACAATGAGGTATTCAGTGTGGATTTGCTATATCATTCTAAAGTGCATTGGCTATCACAGGGACAGGTATTAGCCAAAATTTTATCTCTGTGAAAACAGATAGTTAAATTTTATGAAGAACAGAATCAGCAGTGTGAATTATTGTAAGATTTCTATAGGAATACAGCATTTTTGTATGATATGTCAAATAAAAATGACTTGAATATTTCTTTCAAAACTAAGTCTATATATGATATATGGCAAAAAAAATCCAAGCATTTGAAACAAAGCTATCTTTTTACAAAGCACTTCTTCTTCAAAAGGAAATTTTGGATGAACATTTTCCTCAGTTAGCAAAGGCCATTGATGAGCAGGATGATATATGTGAATCATCTGAAGAATACGCAGCTATTATAGACCTATTAGTTGGAGAATACAATGAAAGGTTCACTGACTTTGAGAATCATGACATCACACTCAAATTAGCATTTCAGCCTCACCTAGTTGATATCAACAAGGCACCTAAAGAACTACAAATGGAATTGATTGCACTCTCAGTAGACATTTTAAAGTCATTGTTTGATGCTAAAAGAGATCCAATTGAAATATGGCAAAATGCAGTAGAATACCCAAATCTTTGGCAACATGCCCCCAAAAATGCATTCTTTCCTTTCAACCACTTACTGCTGAGAATCTACATTCTCCTCCCTAACCCAGATCAAGATGGCTTTAAGGTCACAAATGACTGATACCCATGGATCAGCTGAAACTGTGGACCTCCATGCTGCAATGAAATATTCAAATGCTGTCCAACAAAAAAGCAGATAAAACAAAGTCATTAAAAGGTTAGCTAACTTTAAAATTAACAAATAGTTTCATGTTTTTGAAATGAAATGCTTGAACTATGTCAATTTAAATGTATCTTGGGGTGAAATATTTTGGTTTCCTTCAGTATAAAGGGTAATAATATTAGCACCTACCCAACACGGATATGGTGAATCTAGAATGAGCAGCTAGAGAAGTGCATGACATATGATGGGGACCAAGTTAGTATTTATTATTGAGCATTGTGTTAACACTATTTTATCAGGAACTGACTTGCCTGTAGTGGCACAGTTAGAATGGAGAAGCACCGCTGAAACAGGGTTTGAGCACAGCCTGATAATATGTCCAGGGCTCTTCCCATTGCATCTTAAGTGAAAATTAGCAGGAGTCACTGAGAATTATGGAGAACACAATGTACTCTTCTGAGTCCCTGAAATGTTTGTGTTCGTCTCTGGGAGGAAAAAAAAAAAATCATTTAACAGCTGTTCTCTGGGATATGCAAAACCCAAGATCCATAACCAGAGGGCTCTGATTTCCAATTGCAGCTGAGGAAGCCAGCTATTAAGAAGGCCCTCACAGCTTTCTCACTCAGTGTTTTCCCCTAGAATCCTGACTCACTTGCAGCCTACATTCTTTTTCCCCTGCTACCCCAGCCTGCGCAAACCCCAGAATTACTGTTGAGGCATCAAGGATCTGATTACCAAAAAGTGACTGTGGTTTGGTCTCCTTACAGAGCTAATCCTTACATCAGTTTCTGGGTAGTCAAAGCTTTGGAGAAGATGGCCCTAGTACTGCACGTCAACTCAGTTCTGCCTACTGGTTCTAATGTGTGTGACTGGGGTGATAGGCAGGAGATACTTTCTAAGCTTCTTAGCAGTAGAACTAAGGATCGTGTTGTCACCTCCCCTCACCACCACCCTCAGCCTTCCTGTTATTCTTTATCCTTGATGGGCAAGGGTCACTTTCCTTCACACAGAAAAGAACCACAATTCACACAAGCTAGTTCTTCAAACTTTTTTGATGGAATTTGATTTGAGGTCCTGGATAGCCCCCATCCATTCTTCCTGCCTGCCATAGTTTCTTACTCTCCTCACTGGAATTGAACCTGTTATGGTTGGATAAAAGGAATAAGATCTAATGTCTGATAGGAGAGTAGTGTGACTACAGTTAATAACAATATATCTTATATTTCAAAATAGCTAGAAGAGAGGACTTAAAATGTTCCCAACACATAGAAATGATAAATACATGAAGTGATGGATATCCTAAATACCCTGACTTGATAATTACACATCCTATGCATGTAACAAAATATTATATATACCCCATAAATGTGTACAAATATTCTATATCAATAAAAGTTAACTCTAAGCTTGCTTCTTTAAAAAGAAAGGAATTTATAATAATGATGCCACAGAGAAATTTGCTCCCACTAACTTTGTTTCTTTCTCATCCCTTGAGAACCCCTTTTGCACAAACAGCCCCAAGGTTTGGCTTATGCTCTGGTTTCTCCATTCTGTCACTTTGAATTTTAGGATACTTATAGAAGAGCAATTTCAAGGCTTTCCACATTACTGACTAGGGAGAGGATTAAAACTAATATTTTCTGAGCACCCATCAAGTGCCAAGTGTGGTGCTGGTAAATTCACATGTTCTAGCAGCCCTGGGGGATTATGATTCTCATCCATCTTGGTCCTTTAAGGATCAGTTCAAACTCTACTTCTGCCACTGGGCTGATCTGTCTGAGTTGCCTGTTTGGTATCTACCATAGACCCTATGGCAGACACGGTCAGCACCTCTACCTTATAGCCCCTTAATACTCACTGCTGATTCCTAAAAACACAAATGTTAACTTCTTATAGGGAGCACTTACTATTTCCTGCCTGTGGGGTTTTTCTGGTGGGATTATGCTCAGCCTAATGATGGGATGGGAAGTTGGTGGATAAATTCTGCAGCCTCCTCACTCTTTGGTAGACTAACTCTGATTCATGTTTTATAGTATGTACCAGATTTCCTGAGTAGGATTGAGCCTCAGTTGCCCACAGCAATAACCTGCTTGATAACATACCCTTTATTGGCTTCTTTCCCTTACCTTATTTCCAGTCTCTCTTAGCAGAGCTTGCTGGAATCATCTCCCAAGTAAACTGCTTGTACTTGAATTCTTGTCTCAGGATCTGCTTATGCAAGAATCCAACTCAAGACAGACCCTTTAGATTAATTATTTTTTAATGTGATTGTTTTGCCCAACTTTGTGCACATTCTTTTGTTGAGTGGAATTCTGATTCAACAATATTTATGGAGCACTTACTATGTACAAGATACTGTGCTGGATTATATAGAGGATTAAAAATTGAATGACATAGTTCTTGGCCTCTAAGAATTGTGATATGAAAGAGGATTTCAAAATAGCAATCTAAAAATTTATTTACAGTTTCTTTGTCTTATGTTTTAATTAGTTTACTAACTGAAACAAAGGAAATGATGTTGTGGTAACACTGAAATTCAGAGATGACACATTGTTGACTATTCACTGTTAGCATTATTAGGTGATCTTGTTAATAAATAGTACCCATAATACCACAGTGCTCAAGCATCAAATGTCATTTTTACCTCATATTCTTTTTCAATTTTTGTCTATATTCATACATATTGTAGCAGACGACAAATCAGAGCATAGATACAAATTTGAGTTCTGCTTTTAAAAACTTATCACTCTACTACGTACATTGCCATTTTAAAAACAATCTTCATAATTGTTATGAATAACTTCAGAGTACTGCAATGACCCAACATATCATAAATTATGAAAGTTTTCATATTGTAGAACATTTAGATTGTTTAAAAATTTTTATTATACATAATATTTCAATGAATATCTACTGATACATTGCTTTTTTTCTTGTTGAAATTATTCCTTTTTTATAAATTCTCAGAAGCAGGCCTACTAGCCCCAAAGAGGCTAAATATTTTTGTAGCTCTTCTTGTCCCTGACAATTCTGTTCTTTATAGTACCTAGAGCAGAGAGAGCTATTTAAATCTACATGTTTGGGAAGGTGGAGAGATGGAAAAAAGAAATTAGGTGTCCCTTAAAAGTTTTCTCCTTTACCCCAATACCATGGACTAATGTAAGAGACCAGTTAGTGATCATGTTGTCAATCACCAAGAGTTAGGCCCTAAGGAGCCAAGATACAGTGGCATCTGAGCAAGACCATGGTCTGGGCCTGGGAGCAAGAGTCCCAGTGCACTTTGTGGTGAGATGTGTGAAGTGCTGCAAGTAGTGTGAGGCAAACAAATGGAAAACTGCTGGCAGGTTTTAAACTAGGGCTGCTTTTGGCTGCATGGGCCTAGAGAACTTGCTCAGGCCAGCAGGAACTCTTAGCAGCCACTGCTTGCCTAGAACTGAGCTGTGATTTGAACATGTCACTACCTGCTCCACTGGTCACTGACACACCTGGCATTATACTGATTACTGATCAGGGGGAGAAATTCTGTATTTTCCTTGCTTATTGGGCCAAATATGGGGACTGTGGTCTGCTTCAGAAAATTTCTGACATCCTCAGCTCTATGATTTTAACTTAAACAATGCACAGGGACAAATAAACAGTACAAGACAGTTTCTATGTACCTATTTGATTAATTAACCAGTTACTTCATTCATTATTAGCTAACAAACACCATAAGCATTTTCTAAAGATTTACCATGCGCTAGTCTTTGTTTAAGTTGCTGAGAGTATAAAGATCAGTAAGACTTGATACCAACCCTTGGGGGAGTGGTCTGTGACACAATACTACACTGTAACACGGGAGTCCAGAGTAAGAAGAATAGGAAGTCAAAATTCCAAATTAGTTTTGTAGTTTATACTACTCCAAGTTAAAACAAAATTAAGGATTGTAACCCAGGTCATATCATGACTAGCCCTTCTATACATATGATATTTCTCTCATTTGAAAGCATCTTTTTTTAATAGCCCTAAAACTCCCCACCACTCCTCATTCCAATTTGTAAGCTTGCTCTTCAAAACCTGACTCAAAACTTCACCCTGAAATATATTCTTGGTTATACCCTATCTGGTTCTGATTCTTCCATATTCCTACATATGGGATTTTTGTTACTACATATAGGATTCCTTGGTATTTATGGTGAGCTGAAGTGTAACATGCATACAGAAGAGGGCACATATTGTAAGTGTGAAGCTCAATTAATTTTCACAAAGTGGACATACCCATGTAACCAGTACCTAGATTAAGAAACAGATCATTCTCAGCACCCAAGCAATCCCTCTTGTGCACTGTTCCAGTTACTACTCACCTAAGTATAATCACTAACCTGACCTTTAATATCATAGATTAGTTTTGCCTGGTTTTACACTTTATATAAATGGAATCAATTGTCCATACTCTTGTTTCTCACTTCTTTCTCTCAATATTTTGTTTGAGAAATTATTCATGTTATTGTCTGTATTTATAGTTTGTTCATTTTAATAATCGTAAACCTTTTCATTAAATGAATATACCACAATAACTTTTTTCAGTTTACTATGGAGGGCCCTTTGGGTTCTTTCCAGTTTTGGGCTATTATGAATAGTGCTGCTATTAATGTTCTTATAGATATCTTTTGGAGAACAAATATGCATATTACTGTTGGGTACATACCTAGAAGAGGAATTCTTGGGCCATAGGGTAAATGTATGTTCAGTTTTAATAGATACTGCCAAACAGGTTTCCAAAGTGACTACACCAATTTACATTCCCACCAGCATTGTATGAGAATTGCAGTTGTTCCAAATCCTTACCAACATTTACTCTTATCTTTCTTTTTCATTTAATTATTATAGTGATCATTTTGTGAATACACACACATATATACAACATGCACACATATTTGTGAATATATACATATATATTTGAAAATCATACATATATATTAAAAATCACATTATATATTGGATATCTGTATCTTCAATGCAGTTGTGAGCTTCTGAAGGGCAGGGTCTGTCTTGTTGTTTTGTCCATTCTCATTCCTCAGTACAGTGCTCTGTACAAAATGATCAGTTAATAGGTTGTTGCTAACTGACAATATAACCCAGAAGGGTGAAGAATTAGGCTGGTGATGCAGAATTAAATAAATGTGGATCATCTCTCATTATTTTTATAGCTCTTTAATTTTAGAAATGTTCATAGTCCATCAATCTTAAAGACCTATTTTTTCAAAGGGCAAGACAGAATATTCCTAAAATGTTAAGTAGGGCTGTTTCTTGGTAAAGTTGAGAGGTCAGCCATATCTGTTGATATTGTTTTCATGTACCTTCCACCTTTTTTTTAAAATCGTCTCCTTTTTTCCTTTTTTCTCGTATTCTCATGTTCCTGGTGAAAGTCCTTTGATTTCACCTCTCCAATCTCAGGTCCAAACCTATTCTAAGAGTCTGGTACTATTTAGCTACATGCTTCAAAGGTTCACATAGTCTCGCACTGTTACAGAATGTTAATATTAGATATACCTTGTGTAATCACAGGCAGGCTTGGCTACTCTCTGCTTGCAAGGGCCAAAAAACAAGGATGAGGGGATGAGGTGTAGTGAAAGGAAAATGACTTTATTCCACAGCTAGCAGTGGAGAAATATACAAGGCTTGTGCCTCAAAGAAACCATCCCAAAGTCTTGGGATTAGGGTTGGGGTTTAAAAAGGGAATTTGGTATTAAGGGCATGCAGAAGTGGCAAAAAGGTTATGGTCAGTGTGACTTGTCCCCAATAACTATCTTAAATTATTGCTTCACCTGATGAATGGGCTGACATTATCTCGAAGGCTGTTTATATATCGATTAACTGCAGCCTTGATATAATCTCCTGGTGGGGGTCTGGATTGTTTTGAGACTAAGTCTCTAGAACTTCTAAACAAGCACACAATTAGATAGGGGAAATTTGTGCAAGGGAGTGCCTCATGGAAAGAAGGAGGGTAAAGGTTAATGTTTCCTCATTGAGAACATTGCAAGAAACGAGCAGGAAAATTTCAAAATGGGGCACTGAAAAACAGGGCACTGGTTATACTTGGAATTCATCTAACCTGGCGATTGTTGACCTAAGCTCCATAAGTGACCTTTAGGAGATACATAAACCTTTTGAAACTGGATGTGAAATTTTCTCAAGACAACTTATCTAACTAGTGGCAGAGTCTGGGCCAGAACCCAGATCTCATTTCTATCATAGATCATTGTTCTTTTTATAAAGTGTATTTGATATTTACTCTGGCCTGGACAAGAGCTCATGCCTTTTTATTCTCCTAGGTCAAATCCTTAGACTGTTAAAAGTTTTCCAGCTAGTTCATACGTCTGGTCCAAGTAATATTTCTGTCCATGGCTTTGTTACTGAACTGAACCAGGGTCCACTCACCCAGTGCAGTAAATGCAGACACTGATGCTGAGATTTGCAGCGGGAGAAAAGGGCATTTGTTGCGTGGCACCAAGCAAGGAGAACGGGCAGCTAACACTTAAATCCCAAACTCCCTGATGGCTTAAAAGTAAAGGTTTTTAAAGGCAGGGGTATATTTCAGGAAAGCAGAAGTTTCAGGCAAAATCATAAATTAATACATGGAGGTTACACATTGATTTGGCCCCAAAAGGTGGGATACCTTGAAGCTTATGGGTCATAGGTAGATTCAGAGATTCTTTGATTCCTGTGCATGTGATTCTCTCCAAGTCCCTCAGGAAGAAATTTAGAACAAAGAATAGCAGTCAGAGTTCAGTCCTCAGTTCCCCCTTATCTGAGATCTACTGATAACAGTAGGCATTTCCATTTGTTGGGGGTTTCTGAGAAACAACTCAAGAACATATGTTAAGATGTTATCTTTTAGTTTCTATAGGGAACCAAAGCACCTCATGACTCTTGCTTGCTTGGGAGACTATTGTTATTACTATCTTCTTGCTTACCAGGTTGCTCATTTACTTTTTAAGACTAGCTAGATGCCTGGAATTTCCCTTGAAGAGACTCAAGATTTTTTCTTTATTTACATGCTTTTGGGGACATGGCAGGACTCTAAGAGGGGTCCCTGCTGCATCTTGGCTTTTGTGGGCAGGTACTGTGGATACATCAAATGCTGCCACCCTTCTTGGCTTAGATGAATCCTTTCCCTCATCATGAAGACATAGTCATACCAAAAGACACCGCTGATAGAGATGAGGCAGAAGTCTTTTCAGTGACCCCCAAATTATGTAAAAGCTTATCATGTACTGGCCACTTTGCAAAAATGAACTTGGTATTAAACATAATGTGTATTAGAAATGTAAATATCCAAAATATGACATCTTTAACTGATAAGAGCTGAAAAGTGAAGAGTGGGTTCCAGTCAAATCATTCCTTGACTTTGTTTAATTAGCATCTTTATAACAGGGGGAATGGCCTGAAAAAGAGTAAAAATATTTTCTGTCTCTCTAAACCCCTCTCCATTCCTTTTGGGAATTAAAACCTGCATCCCTGCCTCAGGCCAGTGTTTGGGAGGGGCAGGGGAGTGTCCTTTGTTCTTTGTGTCACAGGAGATGACTCAAGGGAATTGTCCCAATGGAGGTCAAGAGATTGTCTTAGCTGAAGATGGGATGAATCAGAACCATCAAATATGGTTGAACAGCAATAGCCTGAAGCTGAAAACCTCCCCTTTAAAAAGCTCTGTATTTCTGCTCAGAGGCAGGACGTTGGTACTTTAAGATGGGAGTCTGTCAACTTCCTCATTTCCCAGCAAATTAATAAATTTCTCTTTCCTTGTCCTCAAACCATTTGTCCTTGTTCTTCTGATACAGCCTCAGGGACAAGTGTCGAGCTTTTGGTAACATCATGACACTTGTGGTGATATGATAATTAGGAATGGGATTCATGACCATGTTTGACATATCTAGTTAGTACTCACTAAGGAAAGTAATCATTTAAACACATAAAAAAAATTTTCTGATTTGAGTCTTTATTTCAAAAAGAGAGTACTTTTTAAAATTTTACCATTGATTTAATTTATGTCATAATCTCTGTTTCAAGGTTAAAACCATTGTTTATTTATATCCCTGAGTTTACCTTCTCTAAAGAGGTAAAAAAAAATTGTGAGAACAGTTTCTAAACTGGAAAAATCTCACTTTTTTACTGATTATGGCAAGATTAGGAGATTTATTGATTTTTTTCACTGAGGGACCATATTTTCCTAGCAGTAGGCAAGAAATGAAAACTGTTAGCCACATGGAACTTGGCTAGAATGTTATGGGAGCATTTTAGGAAGGATGAGTTAATCAGGGACTAGAGGGAGGGAGAAATAGAGGACATCACCATTTCCCTTCCTGAACTTTGGAACCAAGTCCACTGGCTTCCTTTTTTGTTCTTTATCCTCTCACCCTTCTCCTGGTCCTCTTGGGACATTTTTATTTTTACCTTAACTTCATCAGGGGAGTCTATCTAGTATTTCTGTTTCCTTTCCTCATCTAAAGTTTTAATATGCATGTGGAAGAGATTAGATGACATTGAAACTGAAGGGGAAACAAATATGGAAAATGTCTAGAGAGTCATGTATTGTAGATCAATTCTGAAGTAACAGTTCCCTCAAGTCTCATCTGTCATGAGTAATCAATAAAAACAAGTCTGGTTGTGCACAGTTTTATATGCCTTTCACATAACTTTCAATTTTAAATTAACAATGTAGTTCTGGTCTGCTTTCTTAATATCTTAGGAAAGTTGTAGTTCTGAAGCTAAATACAGCATCTGGTATAGTTTCTTTCTCTTTGTCTCAAGTGTTTACCCAAGTGGTCAGAGGGAAAGAGACAGAACCTGAGTCATGATTGTCCTCAATAAGTTGTTTGGGCTTGGAGGAAAACTTAGTGGCAGATAGAGAAAAGTGGCCTGAGAATAATTAACTTAAGCCACTTAAACATGAATTTTCCCGACTCATAAAAGTTAAAGGAATATCCAAATGGCAACATGTATTTTTTGTAAAGATAGTAACTTTAAATATAATACAGTATGTTCAATTTATGAACATAGCTAAATTTTTTGTATCACCAGTGATGATTCTGAAAGGGTTATTCACCCTCTATTAATCATAAAACAAATAAATAAGTAGTATGCCCCACTATTTTTTTTTTTTTTGAGACAGAGTCTCACTTTGTTGCCCAGGCTAGAGTGAGTGCCGTGGCGTCAGCCTAGCTCACAGCAACCTCAAACTCCTGGGCTCAAGCAATCCTCCTGCCTCAGCCTCCCGAGTAGCTGGGACTACAGGCATGCGCCACTATGCCCGGCTAATTTTTCTATATATATTTTTAGCTGTCCATATAATTTCTTTCTATTTTTAGTAGAGACGGGTCTCGCTCTCGCTCAGGCTGGTCTCGAACTCCTGACCTTGAGCGATCCACCCGCCTCGGCCTCCCAGAGTGCTAGGATTACAGGCGTGAGCCACCGCGCCCGGCCTATGCCCCACTATTTATTCTAGGATTATATGGGCTTATAGTTAAGAGTATAGGTTCTGGATTCAGATTTTCTGGGATCAAATGCCCACTCTGTTCTTTAACAGAAGAGAGTTAGGTATTTAGTGGAGAGGGTAATTTTCATAAATAGAGCTTTATAGAATCTTAGTGATTTGATCACTGAATATATATTTATATGTGTCTTGGTGAATTCAAATAAAATAAAATAAAATAAAAACCTGTGATTTCAGGATGTTTTTTTCTGGGTCCTTCAGCCTGTGGACTGTTAATATTTTTGAGTGTTTATTGGGCACAGATATAACCATTGCTTGATTGTGTTTAATGATACATTGTATGTAGTAATAACAATAATGGGAGAATGCTCAATATAAGATGAGGAGGCATTAGCCCCACAGAACCACAAAGAACATTTTCTCCAACAGAAGGTGATTATTACTGGAAGAAAGTGTGGGAGAAGCATGCTAAGAAGACAAAAACTGTAGCTATCATGGTTCCTTACAGATATATCCAGGTACAATGATAAGCTGGATGGAAACTTAAAGATCTAAACCAGTGGGTCACCCCCCTGGCTACACATTAGAATCACTTGAGGAGCATTAAGAATGGTCATTGCTTAAGATCTATCTCAGAGATTTTTTTACTGGGATGGGGCCTGGGTATTGGAATTTTGAAAAAGCTCTCCAGGAATTTTAAGGTGCAGTCAGGATTGAGGACCATGGATAGAAACCATCTATGTCTTCTCTGAAATGTAGAGATGTTAAAATGGTTTTTCCAAGGCTAGGAAGCTAATATGTGGTGGAGCTGGCTTCAGGCCTGGCGCTTTTTCTATTACCCCATGTTTCCTGCTTCATTAACTTGGCAAATTCTGTCTTTCTCTCTACCTTCCTCATACTCAGTCCTACATATTGACAGTATAAAGCACACAGTCTTCTGGCAGTGAAATGGTGTGTTTTGGCTCCAAGAGGTAAATTACTTCTTAGGGGTAAACACTTTTCCTCCAAGGGGAGTGTATTTTATTTATCGGACTTCATAGCACCATGGGGGTTCCACAGAGATGTTAAGCAGCAGGAATTCCATGGGGGATAAAGAAGGCTTTGTATTAAAAGGGCATGACAGCTCTTTGGAAATACAAAGGGAAAACAAGTTTGGGAGCCTCCTGCATTTTTGAAAATTTAGTTTAGAAATGAATTCTGAGGTCTTGGGTTTTTTCTGGAACATATGACTTATTTCTAAGATAAAGGTCTTTAAAAAAAGTCTACTATGCGGGACATGTAGGCCTCTCTTGAGCTTTTAAAGAGAAGTATTACAGAAATATTTGTGAGAAACTGGTAAGGTTTATATGGGAAGTTATAAAATTTTTGTTTTGCTCTTCAAAAAATTAAACAATATTTAAAACAGCAAAAGTAGAGAAAAATGTAATGAATATATGTATATCTACCTCAAGGTGTTTCAGATCATAACATTTTAATATAATATACTGAAGGAGCACAGGGAACATCACCCCAAAATATGGCTCCCTGGTATAATCAGTATCTTGGATTAAAGAGCTTTAGAGAACAACAGAGGCTGGAAGAGACTTTTCAAACCCTATCTACATAAAGAACAGAAGGACCTACCAAGGAAAACAATTGTTTTTCCTTCCCTTTCCTGTTATCTCATTACCTATTGCAGAAAAGAAGACCAAGAATGTAACCATACCTGAACAGACCCTTTCACAAGATAATGTCTGTCTCTCCAGCTCATTCAATTTAGGAAGAGAACCATTTACAAGTTAATCTATGTTCCTGGCATTCATTCTCCCTATTAATCATTTATTGCCTCTCAACAGAATTAATTATATTTTCTATCTCCTTCCTCCCCACTGAAGTAAGACTGTATAAGTATCTGGGCCCCATTGGGATATTGGGATATCTGAGATTCTCCCCCATGCATGCTAATAAATTTGTATACCACTTCCGCTATTCTGCTTTTTGTCAGTTGATTTTTCAGTGAACCTTCAGAGGGAAAGGGGAAGTTTTCCCTTGGTCTCTGTAATAGTAAAACATAATTAAATATGGTATATAAAAACTTAAATATACCAAAGTAAAATATATAGTATAATGAATATTCATGTAGCCTTTATTCAGCTTTAACAATTATCAATATTTTGCCAATCTAATTTTTTTTTTTTTTTTTTGAGACAGAGTCTCACTCTGTTGCCCAGGCTAGAGTGAGTGCCGTGGCATCAGCCTAGCTCACAGCAACCTCAAACTCCTGAGCTCAAGCGATCCTACTGCCTCAGCCTCCCGAGTAGCTGGGACTACAGGCATGCGCCACCATGCCCGGCTAATTTTTTTCTATATATATTTTTAGCTGTCCATATAATTTCTTTCTATTTTTAGTAGAGGTGGGGTCTCGCTCTTGCTCAGGCTGGTCTCGAACTCCTGAGCTCAAACGATCCGCCCACCTCGGCCTCCCAGAGTGCTAGGATTACAGGCGTGAGCCACCGCGCCCGGCCTGCCAATCTAATTTAAATCTATCCTCTTCTATTGTCTTTTTAAATTTTGCTAGAATATTTTAAAGAAAATCTTGGACATCAGGTTGTTTCAATTGTAAATATTTTGGTATGAATCACCGATGTCATTTGTTTCTTTCACCTGATCACCATGCTATTATTGTACCTAACAGAATTAGCAAAAATTTCTTAATAATATCTAATACCCAGCCCATAATCAAATTTCTCTAGTTTTCTCAAAGTTTGTTTATTTAACAGTTTGTCGGTATAATAACTTTATCATCAAAAAGTCATTTTATCAAAAAGACACCTGCACTAGAATATTTATTGTAGCACAGTTAACAATTGCAAAGATGTGGAATCAACCCAAATGCCCATCAATTCATGAGTGAATTAATAAAATGTCGTATATGTATACCATGGAGTACTACTCAACCATGAAAAGGAATTAATACTTTTTGCAACAATCTGGATGGAACTGGAGACCATTCTCCTAACCGAAATATCTAAAGAATGGAAACACAAATGCCACATGTATTCACTATTAAATTGGAACTAACCGACCAGCACTCCTGTGCACAGATGAAAGTAAAACTCAATGGAAATCAAGCAGGTGGGAGGGGGGAGTAGGGGATGGGTAAAATCATATCTAACAGGTACAATGTACACTATCTGGGAGATGGGCACATTTATAAATTTGACTCAACCAGTACAAAAGGAATCCATGCAACCAAAACATTTGCACCCCTATAATATTCTGAAATAAAAAAAATAGAAAGCTAGAAAAAAATAGGAAAAAAAAAATTTAAGCAGAACCCAACATGGAGAGAATAGTGCACCCAATGCACCTAATATCTGATCCCCCAACTTCAACAGTCGGACAGATGTAATTTTTATTTATTTATTTATTTAAAAAAATTTTTTTATTGATACATAATAGTTGTACATATTCATGGATTACATGTTACATCTTGATACAAGCACACAACAAACAATGATCAATCAAATCAGGGTAACTGGGACAAGATTCACCTAAAACATTCATCATTGCTTTATGTTGGGAGCATTTGAAAACTTCTGGCTATTCTGAAATATAATAAACTATTGTCAACTATAGTTGCCCCATTGTACCACTGAACATGAGAACTTCTTCCTTCTATTAAAGAGAATTACCCCTTCACCAACATCTCTTCATTACCCCATCCCACCACCCTTACCAATCTCTAGTAGCCACAATTCTATTCACTACTTCCTTGAGATCAATTTTTTTAGGTTCCATATTTGAGTGTGAAAAGGAAATATTTGTCTTTCTGTGCTTGGTTTATTTCACTTAAAATAATGTCCTCCAGATCTATCCATGTTTCTGCAAATGACAAAATTTCCTTCTTTTTCATGGCTAAATAATATTCCTTTGTATACATACACCACATCATTTTTATCCATTCATCCGCTGATAAACCTTTAAGCTGATTCCATAATTTAGCCATTGTGAATAATGGTGCAGTAAACACTGAAGTGCAAATATCTTCTGGTTACATTTTATGACTTTGCCTCACCCAAGTGAGGTTTGGAGGCATGCCCTTCCCCTCTACAATGCTCACCGTGTCTGTGACCCTTAGTTGTGAGTTTGGTCCCCGCAACCCCCTAATCCCTGGAGAGTATTACTACCATGTGAGCACCCTAGTGTTGACCAGTTAGTACCAATTTGACGGTGAGTATATGTGTAGACTATTCCTCTGATCTTGTGATACCTCACTGCGGATAATGGGCTCAAGCTCAATCCAGGAAAAACATAAGTGGTGCTAGATCACTGTCGTTTCTTATAATTGAGTAATATTCTATTGTAAACATATACCAGAATTTAGTAATCCACTCATGAATTGATGGGCACTTGGGTTGTTTCTAGATCCTTGCAATAGTGAATTGTGCTGCCATAAACATTCGGGTGCAGATGTCTTTATTATAGAATGTCTTTTGATCTTTTGGGTAGATGCCCAACAGTGCTATTGCTGGATCGAACAGTATTTCCACTTCCAGCTCTTTGAGGTATCTCCAGATTCTTTTCCACAGAGGTTGCATCAATCTGCAGTCCCACCAGCAGTGTAAGAGTGTTCCTGTCTTTCCACATCCTCGCCAGATTTGTTGTTTTGGGATTTTTTGATAGAGGCCAATCTCACTGGGGTTAGGTGATATCTCATTGTGGTTTTGATTTGCATTTCTCTAATCATTAGAGATGTTGAGGATTTTTTATATGTTTGCTGGCCATTATTCTGTCTTCTTTTGAAAAATTTCTGTTCATTTCCTTTGCCCATTTATTGATGGGGTTGTTTTATTTTTTCTGGTTGAATTTTTTAAGTTCTAGATAGATTCTTGTTATTAGCCCTTTATCGGATATGTAGAGAGCAAATATTTTCTCCCATTCTGTAGGCTGTCTATTCACTCTAACAATAGTTTCCTTGGCTGTCCAAAAGCTTTTTAATTTGATCAGATCCCATTTATTTATTTTTTTGCTGTAGTGATTGCTTTGGGGGTCTTCTTCAAAAATTCTTTGCCTAGGCTGATGTCTGAAAGGGTCTTCCCAACATCTTCTAGAATTCTTAAGGTTTCATGCCTTAGGTTTATGTCTTTTATCCATCTTGAATTGATTTTTGTGAAAGGTGAGAAGTGGGGATCCAGTTTCAATCTTCTCCATGTAGCTATCCATGAATTCAGTGAAGTCTCAGGATACAAAATCAATACACATAAATCAGAAGCATTCATATATGCCGATAAGAGTCAAGCCGAATCTCAAATCAAAAACACAATACCTTTTACAGTAGCCTCAAAGAAAATTAAATATCTAGGTATATATTTAATGAAAGATGTGAGAGACATATACAGGAAGAACTAGGAGACACTATAAAAAGAAATTATAGAAGATGTAAATGGAAAAATCTACCTTGCTCATGGATTGGTAGAATCAATATCATTAAAATGTCCATGCTACCTAAAGTGATCTACAGAATTAATGCAGTCCCTATCAAAGTACCATCATCATTCTTTACAGATCTAGAATAAATAGTTCTACGCTTTGTATGGAACCAGAGACCTTGCATAGCCAAAGCAATCTTAAGTAAAAAGAACAAACTAGGAGGTATCAGTCTACCAGACTTCAAGTTGTACTACAAGGCTATAGTAACTAAGACAGCATGGTATTGGCACAAGAATAGAGACATAGACCTTTGGAATAGGAATGAGAATCCAGGGATGAAATCATCCACATATGGTAATCTAATCTTTGACAAAGCAGACAAAAATATACACTGGGGAAAAGAATCTCTTTTCAATAAGTAGTGCTGGGAAAACCAGGTGTAGTTTTTAAAGGGTGAAAACATTATTGTCATCTCCTCTGGTGTATTTGGTGTGTTTCATTTCTGAGCGTGTTTTGAAAACTTTTATTGTTTGGAAAACAACCCAAACTCTGTAAAATAATTTAAAGAGGTTTATTTTGAGCTGAGTTTGAGTACCATGGCCAAGAACCATGGACAAGAAGCCTTGAGCAAGTGGATTCACTGTGTTTGGGTTACAGTTTGGTTTTATACATTTCAGGGAGACAGGAATTACACGTAAAATCATAAATCAATAAATGGGAGGCATACATTGGTTTGACCCAAAAAGGCATGACATCTCAAAGCAGGGGTGGGGGTGGGGGTGGGGTTACAGGTTATAAGTGGGTTTAAAGACTCTGATTTATAATTAGTTAAAGAAATAAAGGTTTGTCTAAAGGCTTGAGATGTTTTAAGTTAAGATAAGGAAGTCTGTTAATCAGAGACAAGCCATGGCTATAAACCCAGGCTCAAGCAATCTCTTATGTAAATTGAGGACCTGCAGGTGTGGTTTAAGCTTTGTTCTGGATAGCCTTAGGCATGTTAATGAGTTACAAAGGGTATCTCCAAGAAGAGAGGGAGGCATGATGAGGCATGTCTGACCTCCCTTCTCATGGCCAGCAACTCAGCTTTAGGGTAGTTCTGGGGTCCCCTTGGCAGAGAGGGGCCCTGGGCAGGGGTGGGGGACCTGCAGACTTAGGGCCACATGTGGCCTCTGGATCCTTGAGTGTGGCCTTTTGACTGAATCCAAGTTTTACAGAACATCCTTTTATTAAAAGGGGTGCAGCAGATAAAGATGAAGCTTTTCTTAACTCCTTTGGTGCTTAAAAAAGAACAATCTTGAAATCAGAAGACTGCAGGTTCTCCACCCCTGGATGGTGTTGTTTGCATGCTTTGAGCCTTACTTGAATATTATACCTATTCTTTAGCAATATGTCTTTACTTGAGGTCATGTATTTTGAGATTTATTATTTTATTGCTCCTTCCCTCCTTCATTTACTGACTTTTATTAGATTCTTCAGACTTTATTTTTTATTTTTCTAGCTCCTTGGGGCATAAAATTAGTTTGTTTATTTAGGCTTTTTCTTCTTTTGGATGTAGGCATTTATTGTTATTGAAGGAAACCAGAATATTTCACCCCAAAATGTACTTCTTTGGCATATTTCCACATGGCTATTCAGAGAGGCTTCAAACCACAGCATTAACTTTGAAAAGGTGTCTTTTGTGGAGGAGATTTACATTTGTCAAGAATATCTACATTAGTGAGGTAAACAGTAAGGGAACCAGCTGAGGCAAACAGGCTTTCTCTCAGGTCCCCTTATTCTGATCTAGGAAAAATTAACTTGCAGGGAAAGGAGATCAAAATCTGCTGCTTTAAAGATCTGACAGAGAAACTTTTACCATAGGCTACCTACCATCTATTCTTTCTGAATGCTGCTACCTGTGAGGTTTCATCTATATAATAAGACAACCTCTGCTTGACAAGCTTTTCTCCCTTCACTTTCTCAGAACCTATGACTCCATCTCCCCCAGAGCCATTGTTCTTTGGGCTCATTAATTTCCTGTGAAAATCATTTACTTCTATACCCCCCATGTCCCCTCTCCCCAGTGAAGAGGGTATTTAAGCATTAACCATGTGGCCCTTATTTGTGTTTTCATATTTGTATGACTTCTGTGCACACATGTTCCCATGATAAATTTTTTAATGCTTTTCTCTTGTTAACCTGTATTTTGTTACAGGGTTGTTGGCTCTGACCCTTCATGATGGGGAGAAAAGAGATCATCCCCTTTCTGCCCCTACACTATAGACTTACTTGTTTGAATTGATTTTACTGTACCCCATAAATTTTAGTTATGTTGTTTTCCCATTTTTGTCTCAAGTTATTATTTTTTTTTTTTTTTTTGTTGAGACAGAGTTTCACTTTGTTGCCCAGGCTAGAGTGAGTGCCGTGGCGTCAGCTTAGCTCACAGCAACCTCAAACTCCTGGGCTTAAGCGATTCTACTGCCTCAGCCTCCCGAGTAGCTGGGACTACAGGCATGCGCCACTATGCCCGGCTAATTTTTTCTATATAGATTTTTAGGTGTCCATATAATGTCTTTCTATTTTTAGTAGAGACGGGGTCTCGCTCAGGCTGGTCTCGAACTCCTGACCTTGAGCAATCCACCCGCCTCGGCCTCCCAGAGTGCTAGGATTACAGGCGTGAGCCACCGCGCCCGGCCTCAAGTTATTTTTTAATTTCCTGTTTAATTTCTTCATTAACCCATTGATTGTCCAGGATGATGTCATTTAATTACCATGTACTTGTGAATTTTCTAAAATTCCTTCTGTTATTGATTTCTAGTTTTATACCATTGTGGTTAGAAAAGATACTTGTTATGAATTCAAACTTCTTAAATTTGTTAAGACTTGTTTTTTGAAGTAACATATGATCTATCCTAGAAGAGTATTCTGTGTGCCCTTGAGAGGAACGTGTATTTTGCTGCTGTTGGATGGAATGTTCTGTATAAGTCTGTTAGGTCCATTTGGTCTAAAGTATAGTTTAAATCTGATGTTTCCTTACTGATTTTCTGTCTGAATGATCTGTCCATTCCTGAAAGTGAGGTATTAACAGCTCCTACTGTTATTTTATTGTGGTCTGTCTCTCCCTTCAGATATATTAATATTTACTTTATGATAGGTGCTCCAATGTTGGGTGCATATATATATATATATATATATATATAAAATATTTATATCCTCTTGATGAATTGATACCTTATTATATAATGTTCTTCTTTGTCTCCATTTACAGGTTTTGACTTAAAGTTTATTTTATCTGATATGAGCATAGAAGCCCCTGTTCTCTTTTGGTTTCCATTTACATGGAATATTTTTTTTCCATCTTTTCACTTTCAGTCTATGTGTCCTTAAAGGTGAAGTGAGTCTCCAATAGGTGGTACACAGTTGGGTCTTTTTTTAATCCATTCAGCCCGCCAACAAGCTGGGACTATAGGCAAGTACTTTGTGTCTTTTGATTGTAGAATTTAATCAATTTACATTTATGATAAATATTGATAGGAAAATACTACTGCCCCTTTGTTAATTTTTTTTCAGTTGTTTCATAGCTCCTTTGATCATTTCTTCCCCTCCTATTGCCTTCCTTTGTGATTGATTTTCTCTAGTGGTATGCTTCTATTCCTTGGTTTTTATCTTTTGTGTATCTACTACACAAAAGGTTTTAGTTTTGTGGTTAACATGAAACCTACAAAAACATATTAAAGTTATAATAGGCTATTTTAAGCTGATAACAACTTAACTTTGATTACATAAAAAGCTCTACATTTTTCCTTTTCCTGTCCCACATTTTAAATTTTTTCTTTATACATGTTTCTTTTAAAATTTTTTGATTGACACATGATAATTGTACATATTTATGAGGTAAAATGTCATGTTTTCTTACATGTATACATTATGTAATGATCAAGTTCAGGTTAACATATCCATCACCTCAAATATTTATCCTTTCTTTGTGGTAAGAACATTCAAAATCCTCTCTTCTAGCTATTTTGAGATATACAATACCTTATTGTTGACTATAGTCACTGTACTGTGCAATAGGATACCAGAACTTATTCTTCCTTTCTAACTGTAACTTTGCACCCATTGACCAACCTCTCCCCCTCTTCCCCTCTCCCATACCATCCCAAGTCTCTGGTAACCACTGGTTTATTCACTACTTCTGTGAGCTCAGCTCTTTTAGATTCTGCATATGAGTGAGAACATGCATTTGTCTTTCTGTGTCTGGCCTATTTCACTTAACATAATGTCCTCCATGTCCTCCAAGTACATCCATGTTGTTGCAAATGACAAGTTTTCATTATTTTTTATGGCTGAATAGTATTCCACTGTGTGTGTGTGTATATATATACACACACCACATGTCTTTGTCCATTCATTGATGGTTGGACACTTAGGTTGATTCCGTATTTTGGCTATCATGAATAGTATGGTGATTAACATGGGAATGGAGATATCTCTTTGATATATTGATTTCATTTCCTTTGAATTTATATCTAGTAGTGGCATTGCTGGATTATATGGTAGATTTATTTTTAGGTTTTTTGAGGAAGCTCCATACTGTTTTTCGTAATGGCTGTACTAATTTACATTCCCACCATGGTATGTAAGGGGTCCCTTTTCTCCACTTATCTTTTGTCTTTTCCATAATAGCCATACTAACAGGAGTGAGGTGATATCTCATTTTGGTTTTGATTTGTAGTTCCCTGAAAATTAGTCGTATTGAGCATTTTTTCGTATACCTATTGGCCATTTGTATGTGTTCTTTTGAGAAATGTCTATTCAGGACCTTTATCCATTTTTAAAAATTAGGTTATTTGATTTATTTGCTGTTGAATTCCTTATATATTCTGGATATTAACCTCTTGTCAGATGTATAGTTTGCAAATATTTTTTCCATTCTGTAGATTATCTTTTCACTCTATTAATTATTTCCTTTGCTGTATAAAAGCTTTTTAGTTTCATATAATTACATTTTCCTGTTTTTGCTTTTATTGCCTGTGCTTTTGAGGTCTCACCCAAACATTCCTTGCCCGTCCAATGTCATGAAGTGTTTTCCCTATTTTTTTATAGTAGTTTTATTGATTCAGGTCTTGCATTCAAGTTTTTAATCTATTTTGAGATGATTTTTATATATAGTGCAAGGAAGGGGTCTAGTCTTATTCTTCTGCATGTGGCTATACAATTTTCCCAACACCATTTATTAAAGAGACTGTCCTTTTTCCAGTGTGTGTTCTTGAAAATTTTGTCAAAAATCAGTTGACTATAAGTGTGTGGATTTATTTCTGGGTTCTCAATTCTGTTCCATTGGTCTGTGTGTTTGTTTTTATGCCAGTACCATGCTGTTTCGGTTACTATAAATTCATAGTATATTTTGAAGTCAGTGTGATGCCACCAGCTTTCTTTTTTTTGCTGAAGACAGCTTTGGGTATTCAGGGTCTTTAGTGTTTCCATATGAATTTTAGGATTTTTTTTTTTCTATTCTCTGAAGAATGTGATTGGCTATTTGATAGGGATTACATTGAATCTGTGGATTGCTAGAGGTAGTATGGATATTTTAATGATATTAATTATTCTAATTCATGAATATGTGATATCTTTCCATTTATCTGTGTCCTCAATATTTTATATATTTCAGTGTAGAAATCTTTCACCTCCTTAGTTAAATCTATTCCTAGGTTATCTTATTTTTTGGTAGCTATTGTAAATAGGATTGTTTTATAGATTGCTTCTTCAGATAATTCACTATTAGAATATAGAAATGCTACTGATTTTTGTATCCCATAACTTTACTGAATTTGTTTATTAGTTCTATCAGTTTTTGGTGGAGTCTTTAGAGTTTTCTATGTATAAGATCTTCTGCAAACAAGGATAATTTAATGTCCTCCTTTCCAATTTGGATGCCTCTTATTTTTTCCTCTTGTCTAATTGCTCTGGCTGGACTTCCAATACTATGTTGAGTAGAGGTGGTGAAAGTGGGTATCCTTCCCCTTTTCCTGACCTTAGAGGAAAAACTTTCTGTATTTCCCTATTCAGAGTGATGTTAGCTGTGACTTTTGTCATATGTGGTCTTTATTGTGTCATGGCATATACTTTCTATATCTAATTTTTTGAGAGCTTTTATCATGAAGGGCTGTTGACTTTTTTCAAGTGCTTTTTCTGAATCTATTGATATGATCATATGGTTTTTGTCCATCTTTCTATTAATGTGGTGTATTGCATTTATTAATTTGCATATGTTGAGCCATCTTTGCATCCCTAGGATGAATCCCACTTGATGATAGTGGATAATATCTTTAATGTGCTGTTGAATTCTGTTAGCTAGTATTTTGTTGAAGACTTTTATATCTATGTTCATCAGGGATATTGCCCTGTAGTTTTCTTTTTTTGTTGTATCCTTGTCTTGTTTTGGTATTAGGGTAATATTGGCCTCATATTTGGAATTTGGAAGTATTCTATCCTCCTCATTTTTTGAATAGTTTGAGTAGGATTGATTTTAGTTCTTCTTTAAATGTTTGGTAGAATTAAGCAGTGAAGCCATCAGGTTCTGGAATTTTCTTTAACGGGAGACTTTTTGTTACTGCCTCTATCTCATTAATTGTTATTGGTTTATTCAGGTTTTGGATTTCTTCATGATTAAATCTTATAGGTTATGTGTGTCTTGGAATTTATCCATTTCTTCTAGGATTTCCAATTTATTAGCATATAGTTACCCACAATGGTCTCTTATGACCCTTTGTATCAGGTATCTGTGATATCAGTTGTAATGTCTGTTTTTTCTCTGATTTTATTTATTCTTGTCTGTTTTCTTCTTAGTCTAGCTAAACGTTTGTCAATTTTGTTTATCTTTTCATAAAACCACTTCTTCGTTTTGTTGATCTTTTGTATTTTTGTCTTTCTTTTGCTTATTTCTATCTTTATTATTTCCTTCTACCAATTTTGGGTTTAGTTTGATCTTGTTTTTCTGATTCCTTGAGGTGCATCATTAGGTTGTTTATGGGAAATCTTTTTTTCTTTTTCTGTTGTAGGCATTTATTGCTATAAAATTTTTTCTTAGTACTGCTTTTGCTGCATCCCATAAGTTTTGGTATGTTGTGTTTCCATTGTCATTTGTCTCAAGAAATTTCTTAAATTTTTCTTTTAATTTCTTCATTGACCCAATGATCATTAAGGAGAATGTTGTTTAATTTCCATGTATTTGTAAAGTTCTTTCTTTTTTTTTTTTTTTTTTTAGACAGAGTCTCGCTTTGTTGCCCAGGCTAGAGTGAGTGCCGTGGCGTCAGCCTAGCTCATAGCAACCTCAAACTCCTGGGCTTAAGCGATCCTACTGCCTCGGCCTCCCGAGTAGCTGGGACTACAGGCATGCGCCACCATGCCCAGCTAATTTTTTCTATACATACTTTCAGTTGGCCAGATGATTTTTTTTCTATTTTTAGTAGAGACGGGGTCTCGCTCTTGCTCAGGCTGGTCTCAAACTCCTGACCTCGAGTGATCCACCTGCTTCAGCCTCCCAGAGTGCTAGGATTGCAGGCATGAGCCACCGTGCCCGGCCTGTAAAGTTCTTGATATTCCTTCTGTTATTAATTTTTAGTTTTATACTATGTAGTCTGAAAAGATATTTTATATGATTTTGATCTTGAATATTTTAACACTTGTTTTGTGGCCTAACATATTTTATATCCTGGAGAATGTTCCATGTACAGTTGAAAAGGATGTATATTTTGTAGCTATTGGATGGAATATTCTATAAATGTTTGTTAGGTACATTTTTTCTAGGGTGCAGTTTAAGTCTGATGTTTCTTTGTTGATTTTCTGTCTAGATGATCTGTCCATTGTTGAAAGCAGTGTGTTTAAATCCCCTCCTGAAGTTCAAATTTTTGATGTCATAATTTACATCTTTTTATATTTTTTATATTTAACATATCATTGTAGCTATTACTATTTTTCATAGTTTCATCTTTTAACCTTCACTCTAAAGATATAAGTGATTTATATACGATTTTTACTGTATTTAAAGCATTCTGAATTTGACTGTATACTTTTACCTGTGAATTTTATACTTTTATATGTTTTGTGTTATTATTTAGCATCCTTTTTTTTTCATCTTGAAGAACTTCCATTAGCATTTCCTGTAAGGTGAGTCTGGTGGTGATGAACTCCCTCAGCTTTTATTTGCCTGGGATCTCAGGTTTTACTTACTTTTCCTTTTTATCCCTGTAGGTTTGAAGGTTTTTAATCCTGTTTCCAACTCTTTGTAGTTAGCTCTAATATATTAATATGCATACTTAGTACAGAATTTATGTATTTTTGTTCTTATTCATTTTATTAGATTATAAAAGTACCCATGCATTTTTCCTGTGCCTATATCTATACCCTTATCAAAAGGTAGAGTCTACCTCTCCATCCCTTGAATCTGGGCTAACGTTATGATCTTCTTTGGTCAATACAATAAAGTGGAAGCAACAATGTCTTACTTCTGAGCTTGGGCCTCAGGAGACCTTGTACTATTACGCTTGCTTTCTTGGGAACTTGTCACTAATACCTAGCAATGTCTGATGAGAATCTGATGGAGAATTGTTTATGTGGAGCAAGAGAATATCATCCTAGCTGAACCAGCTTAGTTTATTCAGTCTCCAGCTAACCGAGCAGCTGACTACAGTCTCATGATTGAGACCAGCTGAGCTCAACTGAGCATGGCCAAAGTAGCAGAACTACTTCACTGAGCCCAGCCCAAATTGCTGACCCACAGAATTGCAAGCTAAATAAATAGCTATCATAAGTTTTGAAGTAGTTCATTATATAGTAAAAAATAACTGATACTTATGGTTTTTATATAGTTTTGAAATACAATATCTTCAGTGGGCTTTATTGGTGGGAATACTATTATGAGTGTTATATTTATTTGGAGGATTTTGTATTTGCCTGTTAGGGCACTAGGATATTACCAAACTAAGAATAATTTTTATGTTATTTTCTTGTTTGGGGGTTCACAAAGTATGGTGGTGTATAATTTCAAACCCCAAATCTAGGTGAAGGCAAGTATGATTATGAATTCTTCAGAAAGATCTTTTTTTCTTTACCACACAGAGCATGGCCCATGACAAACAAGGTTAAGTGGATTTTTCTTGCTCAGTTTTCACTGTAGGTTTAGCCCTTTAGAAGTGTCACCTTTATATGGGGATCCCAGTTCCAACTTGCTGTCTCAGGTGGGCTTAGTGCCTTGTCTTCTGTCTCCACATAGGCATCAACTCTCAAGTTTTGTTATCAAGACCTGCAAAACTCTCAGAGCTGTCTCAGAGTTGGCACATGTTCTTACCACTCTAGTTTTCAGTTCCTTCCTCATATTGGACTCTTGCAAGCTTAGACATAAATTTATAATGAAGTTTATTTTACTTTCCCAGAATTTCTAGGCATTTTTATTCTGAAAAGTACCTTTAGGCCTGTGATGTTGCTCACTTTCTGATGTTGCTACCACTGAGTGATTCACCATGCATTGTTGGATTTCCTTTCCCCTGTCCACACCATTGCAAACAGTCCTTTTATTAACCCTCCTCAACTAACCTTTGGATGTGCCATTTGTTTCCTTCCAGGATCCAAATTGATACATTATTTATATGGTGATTTGGTAAATTACAGTATCAAATATTATTCTGTTGATAGTGTCTGAGGCACAAAAGTTTTTAATTTCAATGATGGCCTGTACTTTTTTTATAATATCTTTGTCCCGCTTTGGTATCAGGGCAGTGTTGGCCTCGTAGAATAAATTACAAGGTATTTCTTCCTCTGCAATGTTTTCAAAGAGTTTGAGAAGGATTGGTGTTAGTTATTTAGAAGTTTGCTAGAATTCACTAATGAAGCCATCAGGTCCAGGGCTTTTCTTTGTTTGGGAGTTTTTGTTTACCAATTCAGTCTCTTTTCTAGTTATAAGTTTATTCCCGTAAAAGAAAAGCCCAGGACCTGATGGGCTTTACTGATGAATTCTACCAAACATTTAAAGAAGAAATCATATCAGTTCTACTCAAAATCTTAAAAAAAAATTGAAGATGAGAGAATACTTCCAAACTCATTTTAAAAGGCCAGCATTACACTGATATCAAAACCAAAACAAGGACTCAAGAAAAAAAGAAAACTACAGATCAATAATCTGGTTGAGATTTCCCAGTGCTTGACAAATTGTTTTCTTTCAAGGTTCTTTGTCTTTGACCTTCAACAGTTTAATTATACTGTGTCTCAGTATAATTGGTGTTGGTCTCTGAAATTATCCTACTTGGAGTTTGTTGAACTTCTTGGATGTGTAGATTAATGCTTTTATCAAATTTAGGAAGTATTTGTCAATTATTTTTCAAGTATTCTCTCTATACATTTCTTTCTCTCTTCTCTTGCTGGGACTCCCATAAGGCATTAGTTGGTCTACTTGATAGTGTTCCGTAGGACACTTAGGCTTTGTTCTCTTTTCTTCAATCTTTTTTCTTTCTGCTCCTCAGACTTGATAATTTCACCTGTCCTATCTTCAAATTCACTAGTTCTTTCCTTTACCTTCTCAAATCTACTGATTAACCCATTTAGTGAATTTTAAATTTCATTTCTGGTACTTTTCAGCTCCAGAATTTCCATTTGGATCCTTTTTAAAATAATTTCTATCTCTTTATTGATGTTCTCAGTGTGTTCATGCATTGTTTTCCTGATTTCTTTAGTTCTTTTTCCACATTTTCTGTTAGCTCTTTGAGCATATTTAAGACAGTTGTTTTAGAGTCTTTCTCTAGTAAGTGTTTTGCCTGTGTTTCTTCATAGATTGTTTTTGGAAATTTATTTTGTTCCTTCAAATGTACTACCGTACTTTGCTATTTCTTTATATGCTTTTTGATTTTTTTTGGTGGAAAAACAGACATTTTAATATAATTTTTCAATTCTGGAAATAAGATTCTCTCCCTTCTCTAGGGTTTGTTGTTGTGGTTATTATTATTGTTATTATTATTTATTGTTAAAGACGGTAGTCTGTTTGGTAACTTTCTCAAATTATTTTTGCAAAGACTGTGTGTCTACTGTGTACGTTCTCTGAAACCTCTGTTCCTTAGATTGAGTTCAGCTAGTATTTTGACAGAGATTTTCTTTCTTTTCTCTTTTTCTTTTCCCTTTATTTTCTCTTTTCTTTTCTTTCCTTTTTCCTTACTCCCTTCCCTTCCCTTCCCTCCCTCCCTCCCTCCCTCTATCTCTCTCTCTCTCTCTCTCTCTCTGTCTTTCTTTCTCTTTCATTGTATGTACTTCAGAAGTACAACATGTTTTTGTATACATATACATAGTGAAATGATTACAGCAGTCTAACCAATTTACATATCATCACTTTCCATAATTTTTGTTTGTATGAAGAACACCTAAAATTCACTCTTTTAGCAAATTTTCCATATAATATACAATATTACTAACTATAGTCCTTATGTTGTACATCATTTTTCCTACCTTACTGCAAATTTGTATCCTTCTACTTACTTCTTCCATTTCTTCCCCTCCCTGCCCCTGTTAACTACCATTCCACTCTCTGTTTCTATTTATTTGAATTTTTTTAAGATTACACATGTGAGATCATACATTATTTGTCTTCCTGTGTCTTGCTTATTTCTCTTAGCATAATGTCCTCCAGGTTCATCCCTGTTGTCATAAATGTCAGTATCTCCTTCTTTTTAAGGCTGAATAATATTCCATTGTGTATATATACCACAATTTCTTTATCCATCTGTCAATGGGTACTTAGGTTGTTTTCATATATTGACTATTGTTAATAATGCTGCAGTGAATATAGTGTTGCAGATATCTCTACAATGTGCTGATTTCATTTCCTTTAAGTATATACCCAGAAGAGGGATCGCTGCATCATATGGTAGTTCTTATTTTTAATTTTTTGAGGAACCTCCATGCGATTTTCCATAATGGCTGTACCAGTTTATATTCCAGTCAACAATGTACAAGGGTTCTCTTTTCCTCACACCCTTGCCAATACTTTTTCATATCATGTCTTTTTGATAATAGCCACCTAACACCCTAACAGGTATGAGATAATGTCTCATTTGTTTTTGCCTGATGATTAGTGATATTGAGCCCCTTTAGTATACCTTTTGGCCATTTGTATGTCTTCTTTGGAAAAATATCTATTCACATTTTTTGCCCATTTTTAATTGGGTTATTTGTTTTCTTTTGAGTTCATTATAAATATTAACCCTTATCAGATATACGGTTTGCAAATATTTCTACCATTCCATAAGTTACCTTTTTATTTTGTTGATTGTTTCCTTTTTTGTGCAAAAGCTTTTTAGTTTGATGTAGTTTCACTTGTTTATTTTTGTTTTTCTTGCCTGAACTTTCCATGTGATATCCAAAAACTCATTGCCAAGGTCAATATTAAGGAAATTTTACACTACATTTTCTTCTAGGAGTTTTACAGTTCAGGTCTTATGGCTAGGTCTTTAAAACATTTTTATATGATTTTTGCTTATGGTGTAAAGTAAGGTTCTAGTTTTATTCTTTTGCACGTGGATATCCAGTTTTCCCAGCACTATTCATTGATGACACTATCACTAGCCTTTTCCAATGGTTTATTTTTAGTTCCCTTGTCAAAAATTAGTTGACCTTATATGCTTAGGTTTATTTCTGGGTTTTCTATTCTGTTCCATTGGTCTATTTGTCTGGTTTTATGCCAGTGCCATAGTGTTTTGATTACTATAGTTCTGTAATATGGTTTGAAATCTAGATGTTTGATGACTCTATTTTCTTTCTCAAGATTGTTTTGGGTATATGGGGTCTTTTGTGGTTGCATTCAAATTTTAGAATAGATGTTTATATTTCTATGAAAAATTCATTGGCATTTTCATAGGGATTGCATTGAACCTGTGGATCACTTGAGTAGTATGGAAATTTCAACAGTATTACTTCTTCTAATCCATGAACATGGATTACATTTTCATTTATTTGCATCTTCTTTAATTTCTTTCATCAATCTTTTATGGATTTTAGTGTATAGATCTTTCACTTCCTTTGTTAAATTTATTCCTATTTTATTTTTTTGTAGCCATTATAAGTGGGATTATTTTCTTGATTTCTTTTTCAGATAGATTGTTATTGGGTATAAAGAAATACAACTGATTTTTGTATGTTGATTTTATATCCTACTTCTTTGATGAATTCATGTAATTAGTTCTTTTTTATTTCTGAGTATTATGGGGTACAAATAATTTTGGTTACATGAATCACTTTTATAATGCTTGAGTCATGGTTATAAGAGTGCCTGTTACCCAGATATTGTTCATTGTACCTAACTGTTAGGTAGGTTTTTTGCCTGTCCCCTCTTCCTCCCTCCCCCCTGCTTGATTTCCATTGAATTTGCTTCCCTCTATGAACATATGTGCTCATTGGTTAGTTCCAATTTAGTATTGAGTCATGTATTAATTAGTTCTAAACATTTTTGCAGCATCTTTAGTGTTTTCTATTAATACATACAGGATCATGTCATTTGTAAACAGGGAAAATTTTACTTCTTTCTATCTGATTTGGATTATCTATCATTTCTTCTCCTTTTCTGATTGTTCTTGCTAGTACTTCAAATACTATGTTGAATTTGACAGATATTTCATAAATGCAAGGAGTAAAAAACACATAAATAAGCAAAAACAAAACAAGAACAACATACACACATGTGAAAAACATGCTCTCAGCTTTTGCACATTGGCTCTGTTCCAGAGCTCTTCTTCATTAGGCTTGTTTGCACTGATTCTAGGGTTTAGCCCAAGGTGAAAGCTTAGGGTGTTATCAGTTTTTTTCTGAGCATACATCTTGCCCTGGGTGTGTATATTGCTTTCTAAAGTCCCTGGTATTCATAGGTACTATTAACTCTCCTAATTTTTTTTTTGCTTGGTCTTCCTCAGACTGCATGAAAGAATCTCCTAATTTCTAAAGAAATTCTTTCCAAATTTTGCTCCCAGGCCTTAGGCATTCTATTGTGTGTTTCAACATTAATCTTGTCCTAGGTGTTGATGGATTGTTATTTGGGCTTAATGCATTATTGAGTGATGCCTCCTGCTTTTCCAGGCTGAGTCTAAGTTAGGTGAAACAGAGATAAATGCCTTTTATCCATAACCTGCCCCAGACAGGTTAGAATAGACATAACTTGAGACCAGAGTCTCACACTGGGAATGTGGACTTAGACTCCTGTTGTGCCAGGGAGATGTTGGAGTAAGGGCAAGTAAAATTGCCACAAAGTGTTCCTACTGTTTTGAAGTTACTTTTTTCTTGATTCATTGTTTGCTTGATTGCTATAAACCTTTGACTGTTTTCCGAAGTTCTGAGACAATTGGTTTTGACCATTTCTGCATGTTTATTTTTATGTTTTGGAAATGAGAGCTTGGAAGTTACTTGGTCTACTATTTTTCTCTGAACTGTGTCTTAAACATCCTTTTAAGAGAAACCACCCACTCATTACCCCTCCAGGAGGGATATACTTACACAGGCCAGGTGACTCCACCTCCTAGAACATAGTTAATGGAACCATGGAGTGTGTACCTAACCCATAGCTTGGCTTGAAAAATCTTTTATTGGTCTATCAGATTCCCTCTCTTGGGAATCTGAACTGAGAAAATAAGGCAATTAGTATCAGGAAATGAGACTGAAAGAATGTAGATAGAGAGGTCTCCTGATTTAGAATCAGCAGCCGGGAGGCCTAATGGCAGGCCAGATTTTGAAGAAGCAGATACTCTGAGAGCTACAGAGAAGCCATAAGCAAGAGATCATATGGCCTGTGTGAGAGGAGATAACAGCCAATCCCTAGATTTTTCTTGGCTCCCAATGTTTTTCCTATTTCAGTGCCTGCGTATCCTCTCAACAAACTCCAGTTCTCAAGGTTTCTTTTCTAATTTCCCGTTTCTCACAACCTATGGTGCCCAGTTAGAACCTGGCACCATCTTCAGAGGCCTACATAACTGCTCATATTTTTGGGAAATGTGCTTGAGTCACTTCCCTACCACAGTTTATATTCTCTTACAAGGCCTCTAACAATTAATAGTAAAAAAGAAATCATCATAACAAATGTCTCTACTAAAACCAACTCATGGGAAAAATAGTTCAAAACACAAGATATGACTGGATTAATCCACCCTCAATAAGCAGTTGCCCTCTGTATTTTTTGTTTGGCCAAATTCAAAGCCCAGTAGAAGTTTGAGCATACCTCTGGACTATGTAAATTCCTGTCTTCCTTTATATCAGAATACCACAATGGAAAGGCTCTGTATGAAAACATACTAAATGCATCTCAGGCAGGCTTTCTCCAAGATGTGTTACAACTGTATTTCCTCAAAAGAGGCATGTAGAAACACATGTGAAGGGAGACACTGCCTCCTAATAGGGTAGCAGAGACAGAAGGCAAAACAGACACTAAGTCAGACAATCATTCTGTATTTGTTTTAATGAGTAGAAGAAGGAAATGTGCCCAGACCGGCTGTATAAGACTGAGGGTGAGTAATTAAACTGTCTACAAAGATTCTGCTATTGCTGTTACAAGAAGCTTCTAAAATGAATGAGACACCAGAATCAGTCTGTCTGCTTACATGCTGAGTAAAAAAAAAAAATGGAAATCCCTTAGGGAGATTTGAGCACTTGATTGGGTCTGGAGGAAATGCTGCTGATTGAAAAGTGGCAGGTGGCATGTTCTCATTGGGATAAATGCTTTTTGAGTCCATTGGCAGGCACCTCAGGGGCCCACATTTGAATCAAACTGAAGGGACACAAGCAACATTTTTCCTCTTATCTTATTACCAGAAATACAAATTTAGGTAAATGATGTGAAGCTGTATTTCTCAATTTTTTCAAACCATTTCCCTTTTTACCAAGCATAAAAATCTCATGCCTTTCTTTAATATTATTTGAAATTTCAAAATAAATTAAAATGTGATTTAAAATAAATCAATGTAATGCTACAAAGGACCACTTTATTTTCAGACTAAGCATTTATTCTTTTAAAGTCACTAAACAGGATAACAAAGTTGTCAAAATTCAACTTAAATTTTAAAGTCAAAATTTTATCAAGTTACTCAAGTTTCTTGAATGATGTAAGCATATTCTCTAGCCCTTGTGTTTATTCATCTCTCTCTCTCTTGCTCTCGCTCTCATTCTTTCTTTATATGTGTGTGTATATATATGTTTTCATCAATATTGATATAGAGGAAATAGAATGAAAAGGCAAACTACATAATGAGAGAAAATATTTATAAACTAATTTCTGCTCTTTATTCAAGGTTAAGGTCAACTCCCACCATCCTCTGAGAAGCCTTTTCTGGTAGAAACAACATACAGATATTGCTCTCCCCAAAAGATCTTGTTTATAACTTGTGATGGTTAATTTTATGTGTCAACTTGAATGAGCAATGGGGTACCCAGATTAAAAATTATTTCTGGGTGTGTCTGTAAGGGTGTTTTTCGATGATATTAGCATGTGAATTAGTAGGCTCAGTAAAGTAGATTGCCATCTCTAATGTGGTTGGGCATATTCTCTAGCCTTCGTGTTTGTTCATCTTGCTCTGGCTCTGGCTCTTGTTCTATCTTACGTATGTATACAGATACATGTTTTCATCAGTGTTGAGCTAGATGCTGTGACCAGTTATAAAGGAGCAGAAAAATAGTTACTGTTAATATATTTGTGAAACAAGACTTTCATATCTAATTTCTAAGTTGGCTATTATTACTCTTTGTTGAATCATAGAGAAGATGGTATAAGTATTAGATAAAGAGTTTATGTTAGTCAGGATTCTCCAGAGAAAGAGGAACAATAGGATTTATTTATTGATTGATTTTGATGAATTGGCTTAATGTGATTATGGAGGCTGAGAAGTCCCACAATTTGCCATCTGCAAGCTGAGGATCCAAGAAACCCAGTGGTGTGATTCATTCAGAGTCCGAAGGCCAGAGAACCAGAGAAGCCAGTGATATAAATCCCAGTCCGAGAGTATCAGATGAGATGAGATATCCCACTTTCAGCAATGAGACAGGAACAAAAGGGTTAATTCCTTCTTCCTCTGCCTTTTGTTTTATTCAGGCCCTCAGTAGATTGGATGATGCCAATCACACTGGAGAGGGCAATCTACTTTAGTGAGCCTACCAATTCATGCTAATATCACCTAAAACACAATTGGGGGGAGGGGCCAAGATGGAGGATTAGAAGCAGCCTGCACACACCACTGTAAAGGAGCAGATCAAAATTTGCAAACAGATACCCACCTACAGATGGGCCTTAAAGCACTGTAAATCATCAGAGAAGCAATGGGACACACTCAGAGTAAAGGAGAGGGTGATCTATTTGGCAAGATCAGAAGGTACCTGGGGGAGGCAGAGGCATCCACACATGGGGAAGGATGGGAGGGGAGAAACCCCAGGACTTGACACTTCCCCTGTGGACTCTGTGACCCAAGCTGTGAGCCCCCCCCCCCACCACTTCAGACCTCTGGACTGATTAGGGAGCTGCTTGGAGACTGTGCAGTGACATTGAACCAGACAGTGGACACAACAGGGACCCAGTGGCATCATCATAACTGATGCCATTCTGAGCTCTCAGGTCCAGAAAGCCTGGTCTACACAGGGCTTGGCTTTGCTGCAACTGCTTCCACATCACCCTGCCCAGGCTGGGGAGATACCAGGGAGAACAGATACTCTCATGTACCCCATGGCTGGGAGCTGAGGGCCCCTCCAATCTATGGGGGATTAGAACAGAACAGATACTACCAATGCCACCTGAGAAGCCCCATGGCAACTGCCTCACTGGGACCTGGGCAGGGAGAAAGCCCAGCCACCTGGGAGTCTGGGCCTGTGGCCCTGTATGCCACCTGACCCCACAGCCATGCCTCTGAGGCTCCCACCCACTGCCTGTTGCAACTGCTCCTGTGGTCCAATGCTCAGCCATGGACCCACTAGCCATGTGCTGCCATTGCACCTGGACCTGAGTAGAGTGAGTGACCTCAGCTCTAACACCTGCAACCAACACCTAGATACCTTACCCAACTGCCACTGCCACTGCCATGGGGAGACATGGGCAGAACAAACTCTCACAATGCTAGCCTCCATGGAGAAGGATTTGCCCAGTCATCTGCCTGAACATCCAACAAAGGCCTGGGGAATAACCCACAACTCCTCATGAAGATCATTCAGCACCATCTTGGACTGTGACAATCACAGGGGAATGAAACAACACAGAACAGCTGCATTACAGGCTCTCAGTCCATCCGTCCCCCTCCTGCTGGGTCAGTCTTCCATAGTAGGACAGAAAAGCTCCATCTATGGGACCTCTCCTTCTTCTCATTGAGTAGGAGAGTTCCCAGCAAAGGATAACAGGTACACCACAAGCATTTCTGCCCTCAGCCAGAGAAGAGGTTTCAGATGAGCAGAAACCAGCAAAAGAACTCTGGTAACATGAAAAAAATAAACTAGTTTGACACCTCCAAAGGATCACAATAGATATACATCAACAGACTCCAAACAAAAGGAAATTGTTGAAATGTCAGAAATGGAGTAAGAATATGGATGGAAAATAAGATGACTGGGATGGAAGAGAAAGTTGAAAACCAAAACAAAGAAGCCAAAAAAAAAATTTCAGGACGTGAATAAAAAAATGAAAAAGTTGCAAAAGTGATAGACAGCATAAGAAAAGATATTACAGAACTTAAAGAAATGAAAGAGTCATTTAGGGAATTTCAAAATACACAGCAAGCTTCAACAATAGTCTAGACCAAGCAGAGAAAAGGATCTCAGAGCTTGAAGACAGGCTCTCAAACTAACCCAGTCAGTCAAAGATGCAGAAAAAAGAATAAAGAAGAATGAGCAATCACTCAGAGAAATATAGGACTATGTGAAGTGTGAGTCAATATACAAATTATAGGTATCCCTGAGGGGTAAAAAGAAAAACAAAAAATATAGAAAACCTATTGGAGAGAATTATTGAGGAAAACTTCCCTGGTATCACTAGACATTCAGATATCCAGATACAAGATGGTCACCGAATATTGGAAAGAGACATTGAAAATATGACATCTTCAGGAAACATAGTCCTCAACCTGGCCAAAGTCAAAATGAAGGAAAAATGCCACAATTGCAAATATTTGGAATCAAGCTAAGTGCCCATCAATTCAAGAATGGATAAAGAAAATGTGGTAGAAGTACACAATGGAGTATTGCTGAGCCATAGAAAGGAATGAAATAATGTCTTTTGCAGCAACTTGGATGAAACTAGAGACCATTATCCTAAGTGAAGTATCTCAGAAATGGAAGAACAAACACCACATGTACTCACCAATAATTGGGAGGTAAATGAGGGACACACTGGCACAAAGAGATGTAAAAGACATTGGAAACCAAGAAGAGGGGATCCTGAGGCGAGGATGAGGTATGAATACTTACCTACAAGTTACAATGCACGTTATTCTGGTGACGGGCACACAAAAATCCCCGACTTAAGCATCATACATGGTATCCATGTGGCAAAAACATTTGTAACCCCTTAATGTTTTGAAATAAAATAAAAACACCCTCACAGACAAACCCAGAAACAATTTGAATCTGGGTACCCCATGGCCCAGTCAAGTTGACACATGAAATTAACCATCACAAGGTATAATCAAGTTGTATTTGGAGAGATCAATATCTATATCTTGTTTCTACTAGAAAAGGCTTCTCAGAGGTGAGTAGTTGTTGTCCAGGACTTTAAATACAGAGCAGAAATTAATTTGTAAATATTTTCTCTTATTCTGTAGTTTTCCTTTTCATTCTATTGATTGTTTGCTGTGCTAAAGTTTTAGAGTTTGATGTAGTTCCACTTACCTATTTTTGCTTTTGCTGAATGTGCATTTGGTGATATCTATAAAATCATTGCCAAGACCGATATCATGAAGCTTTCCCTCTGTATTTCTTTAGGAGTTTTATAGTTTTCAGGTCTTACATTTAAGTCTTTAATTGATATTTAGTTGATTTTTTATATGATCTAAGATAAGGGTCCAATTTCATTCTTTTGCATGAGGATATCTAATACCACTTGTCAAACATCAATCGATCATATATGCATGAGTTTATCTGGGATCTATTCTTTTTCATCATTTTTATGCCAGTACCATATTGCTTTGATTACTGTAGCTTTATGTTTGAACTTGGGAAGTTTTAAGAGCTCCAGCTTTGTTCTTCTTTCTCCAGATTATTTTGATTATTCGTTTGTGGTTCCATACAAATTTTAGGATTGTTTTTCTATTTCTACAAAAAAATGCCATTGGAATTTTGATAGGAATTTTATTGAATCTGTAGATTGTTTTTAGCAGTATGGATATTTTAACAATATTAGCTCTTCCAATACATGAAGACAGGATGTCTTTCCATTTGTTTGTGTATACTTTAATTTCTTTTCTAAGTGTTTTATATTTTTCAGTATACATTTCTTTCACTTCCCTAAGTTTATTCTAAATATTTTTTAATGCTATTGTACATAGGATTATTTTTCTAATTTACTTTTCAGATAATTTACTAGTGTATAGAAATGGAACTGATTTTTGAATGCTGATTTTGTGTCCTGCAACTTTACTGAATTCATTTATTAGTTCTAATAGGTTTTTGTGGTATCTAGGGTTTTCTATATATAAGATCATGTCATCTACAATCAGGGACCATTTCCAAAATTTATAAGGAACTTCTGCAATTAAAAAAAACAAAATAAAATAAACAAAACAACTAATAACACAATTAAAAAATAGGCTAAAAACGTGAATACACATTTCTCCAAAGAAGACATACAGATGGCCAATGGATACATGAAAGCATGCTTAGTGTTACCAGTGATCAGGGAAATGCAAATCAAAACCACAGTGAGATATCACCTCACATGTGTTTGAGTGGCTATTATCAAAAAACCAAAGACAATACGTATTAGTGAGATTGTGGAATAATTGGAACCCTTGTACATCGTTGGTGGGAATGTGGGAGTGCAAAATGGTGCAGCCTCTATAGTAAAGTATGGTGGTTCCTCATAATATTAGAAAAGAGAACTATTATATGATTCATCAATCTCACTTCTGGGTGTTTAACCAAAAGAATTGAAATCAAGATCTCGAAGAGTTATTAGTACTCTTATGGGTAGCTTCCTTGGAATGGTATGGAGATTTCTCAAAATATTAGAAAAGATAACTATTATATGATTCAGCAATGTCACTTCTGGATGTTTAACCAAAAGAATTAAAATCATGATATCAAGGAGGTAGTAGCGCTCCCATGGTCATTGCAGCACTATTCACAATAGTCAAAAATAGAAACAACATAAATGTCCGTTGATGAATGATTGGATAAAAAATGTGATATATACATACAGTGGAGTATTATTCAGCTTTAGAAAAGAAGTAAATCTTGCAATATACAGCAACATGGATGAAACTCGAGGACATTATACTAAGTGAAATAAGCCATTCACAATAAGATAATTACTGCATGAGTCCACTTATATATGAAGTATCTAAAATAGTTAAACTCATAAGAAGCAGAGAATAGAATAGTGGTTGCCAGAGGCTGGGGCAAGAGGAAATGAAGAGTTGCTAATCAATAGGTATAGAGTTTCAGTTATGCAAGGTAAATAAGTTCTAGACATCTGTTGTGTGACATTGTGCCTATATTGTATATTTAAATATCTATTCAAAACGTAGATCCCATGTTAAGTGTTCTTACTGCAATAAAATTTAAAAAGAAAGGAAAAAAGAATAGAAATTAGATAGGGGGAGGAAAATGAAGTAGGGTTTTCTATCTTGTAGGATCCTGTGTTTTTTCAGAGAATTGCCCTGACTCTGAAGATCCTATGCTGAATAGTTCCTAATCCAAGTGTTAAGCCTCCAAAACTTTATTGTAAAGCTCTGTCTTCAATATCAATTAGTAATGTTGAGAACTCAAGGGAGGACACTTAATTATTTTGGATAGGCAAAGATACAGACAGTGAGATATTTAAAAGAATATGTAGAGACTGATTACAAAGTTGATACATGGTGAGCATTTCTCCAAAGACGAAACATTTCTCTAGGTAAAATGGTAATTAGTCTGTGACTGAACTTCATTAAGTAGTCTGAGTTGACCTTAAGCAGCCATGTTGAAATCTTACCTTGCTTTTACATGAGCAACCTATGCAGTGTACCTTCTGAGATGGCTTGTAGTATCTTTGTCTAATTGAGACATTAGGTCCTTAATATGATGCATAAACATTTTTATAAAATTTCAGCTAGCTTTTTATATATGATCATTGTCTAATATGCCAAGAAAAAACAACAAGCTGTCTCAATTCAGTGGGCAAATTTGGTGAGAAGCAGACAGATTTAAGGACTACTTTAGAATGTATTTTTATCAGGAAATAAAATAGAACAAGAAAAGAAAAGAAAAAAAAAAAACCATCACCAAGGCTAAAGCCTGGCATACAGCACAAGCTTCTTTTTATCTGTCAGCCACTCTGCCCTTTTCCACCCTGCCCTGTTTTTATTTTCTTCTCCCGATCTGTGTTCAGAGCCAAGTCTGGAGTATTTTGAAAGCTCACCAGGTGCCTTGAAGCTCTTTTTTTTTTTCTGGAAATAGTATAGTACTGGCCACTTAATATTGTTTCCCTATACTATTGTTCTTGTTTGAGCTGAGTCAAGTGTCCTACAGGTTTGTTTAGGCTCCATTTCAACCTCCATTACTGTGTGGGTATATCACTTAGCCTCTTTTCAGTTTAAGGGGTTCTAAACTTGAGGGAACAAAAAACCCTTTAGATGTTTCTTTTCTACTTGCAGTTGCCTTCAATCTTATTTTGGCTTTAAACTAAATAAATCAAACTTCATCACTGTTGGCCCCCTCTGTTCCTCTCCCCCTTATCCCTCTTCTAGTTCTGGGATCCCACAGAGTTACCTCTTTCCGTGCCAGTCTTTGCCTAGAGAATTACAGATGAGCTTATTGTGAGCATTAAAAGATAACCAAGACTTTATTCTCAAAATTCTTAAAACCTTTTTGTGGCTCCTTGATAGCAGTCGAGTAAAATTTATGTTTCTTGGCATGGCAAATGGGTTTTTAATATGTGGCTCTACTATATTTTTTATAATCCAGTGTGATGGGTAACTTGTCTATATAGGATACTTCACACGACTATATCTTTTTGTTTGTTTGTTTGTTTGTTTGTTTGTTTTCCCTCTTTTTTATTTCAGGATATTATGGGGGTACAAACATTTTGGTTACATGTTATGACTTTGCCACACCCAAACCATGATTTGAGGCGTGCCCTTTCCCCCCTACAGTGCTTGCCACGTCCATTAGTTGTGAGTTTACCCACCCCAACCCCCCAACCCCCAAAGAATATTACTACTGTGTGAGCACCTTAGTGTTGATCAGTTAGTACCAATTTGATGGCGAGTACAAGTGCACACCACTACATCTTTGTTCACCCCAGAACCTCTGCCCTAAAAACCCTTTCCTCACCTACTCTTACTCAGTCTCTAAGATCCAACTCAATATGTCTTTTTCTCTATAATTTCAATTTATATGCTACCCCAACATTAATTTCTTCTTAACAACTGTTTCAGTCAGGATAAACCAGATTATACTGTGGTAGCAAATGGCTTCCAAATCTCAGTGACTTATTTGTTTTTCATTTATGTTACTTGTCCATTTCATGTCTGACATGCCTTTCCTTTGAATTATCTTTACTCTGGGGCCCATGTCGGCAAAGCAGCCTTTATCTGGGACATTGCTGATCAGTTGGCATATGGAAAAGAAAATATAGTGAAACCAAGCAATGGCTCTTCACTTAGAAATGTTGCTTATCAATTCTGCTCATATTTCATTGCTATAAGAAATCATATGTCGTTAGTCAATGGGATGAGGAAGTATAATACATGCCCAGAGAGGAGAAGCTGACATTTTTAATGTTAACACAATCAACCCAACAATTCCCCATAACACTTTGCCTATGTCACTGTTGTATTTTTTATATACTGTTATTGTTTATATATCTTGTCCCTCTGGACTATGAATTCCTTAAGGGCAGGGAATGTGTTTTATTCATCTGTTTATCTCTACTATTTATACTGCACCAAAAGAATTGCTTAATAATTATTTGTCCACCAACTGGCTAGATAAATGAATAAATGTTTCTTTGGCTTGAATCCAGTTGGGACATTTGTAAAAAAAAAAAAAATCCTACCTATTTAAAGTTGTTCAATGTCTTGGGAAAATGTATATTTGGTGAAATGTTATAATATCTTTTAGACTTTATGCCTTTGAATTATTTTCACAAACTGAAAATCTTTGGGAGCCAGTGGACATCATTAATCACTAGAAATTATGCATTTGACCCAGCAAAAACACATGCATGCCACATTTCTCATAAGGGCTCTGAGTTAGTAGAACACCCAACAGTGAGAATATATCATTGTCTTTTCTGTTCAGAGATAACACAGATGATGTTCAACCCTTCTATTTGGATGTAGGAGAGCAGTCTTGTACAGAAGTGAACTTTGGAGTACTAAATCAAATTTGCCCTTAGGACAGGGATAGCCTCTCACATGCGACCATGTAAATGATGTTGCTTTAAGTGGCTTCAACAGGCTCCCAAATGATCTTCCCTATAGTTTATCAGGGCCCTAAATTTCCCAATTAGAGCTACTATGATGTTCAATTCAGTGTTTGGTAGTTCCACCTTGCTTCTGTTCATTTCTCTGTGCTCCACTTTAGAGGCAGCAGTTATAGCTTGGCACATTTTTCCCATTCTCAAAGGCAGACATTTTTGCATTTTTGTAATTTAACTTGAGTTGAGAAATATATTATAATTTATGTGACAAAAATCTATGAAGTGTATACTGGATTTTAGGCAATATACCTTCTCTTAATGAGTTCAAAATCTAGAGGTTAGGACAGACAGGTATACTGGAAATTACAGTGTGATTTGATAAATTCTATGATGGAAGAATTCCTGGGGTACACAGACATGAGTCATCTATAAGATGGGGTGTTCAGGAGAAGATGATATATGAATCTTGAAGGATAGATGGATGTTAGCCACTATGTAACTGGTAGGTATTTGAGATTGAGGAAACATGATGTATCTCTGTATGATATGTAGCATGAAGGTGAAGAAGATCCTTTGAGCCTTTTGTAAGCTGTCTGGAGCCTGGGATGATGATTCTAGCAAATGATACTGGGGAAGTGAGTAAGGCCAGATTATAGAGGGCCTTATTTAAGACATTAATAGAGGCACTGGGGTTTTAGATTTGGGTTTTACAATGGTAATTAATGTGGAGGAGAACAATGGGTATAAGTGGTCAAAGGGTATTCCTAATGGTGAGAAATGAGGGCTATAACCTTATCATTTGGCAGCTGGTGTGGAAAGAGAAATTAGTGTGCTAGGAGGAAGTAGGCACAGTATGATCTGACTGCTTGCATATGGTAGCAGGGCTGGAGGGAGGAGGAGGGAGGAAGGAGAAGAGTCTAGGAGGAATCTAGGAAAAATATCATGTTTCTCATTTAGGTAAATAATTAGAGAGTGAAATTATCTACCCAGATGAAGCAAAGTAGCAGGTTAAGGGGCTAAGGTTACAATGGGAAGTGACACTAAAATGGCAATATGGTAGTATCTGTTAGGTAACTAAACAGGTTTGGAGGTCAGGAAACTTGGAGTAAAGAATTTAGGAACTGTCAGTGCATAGATTCTAATTAAAGTCAATGGAGGGAGGGAAGAAGGAAGGGAGAGAGGAGGAGAGATTAATAAAACTACTATCTGATAAGAGGGAAGAAGAAGGCTATATCAGCCAGGGTTTTAGTTCTGAGAAATAAATATTGAGATGGAGTCCTGGCTGATTACTTAGAATCTCTAGGAAGGCAGGAGGACCAAGTGTCAAGGCTACACAGCCAGGAGAAGTGCCCCAAATCATGTCTGATGGTTGGTCTGCTGTGGAACCCATTACTGCTACTATCAATGACTCCACCAACCCTGAACCAGTTATTTACTAGGATGGATTTAGCAATGTTCATGATTTATTCTGTTATTAATTTCTTTATCAGGAAGGGTTCTGACAGGAAATAGATGGCATGCTCCAAAGTGGTCATCAAAGAGAATTTAAGGAAGGGATTATTTTCAAAGAAATAAGACGGGATGATGAAGCACACAGGAACTAGCAACAGAGGGGAGAATTTACCACCCCTAGGACCGAAGGGGCAAGGAAGGGAACAATTACAGGAATCCAGCAAGATCTAGTGCCATAGGAGAGAGTCTGTGGCCTTTTATAGAGAAACCCAGCCATCCACGCATGGAAGAAGCATGGGAATAGATATTTCAACCTCACTCTCTGTTGGCCCTCTGATCTCCTCCCTGTGTTTCTCATTGGCCAAATACAATGGGGAGGCAGCTGATAAAGGAGTCCCAGGGGATGTGGTGTCTAGAGGTTAGATTCTTTAGCACAGAGCAGGGTGTAAAAGGGTAAAAAGTTGATTCAGAGGGGTATATGGGAATATCCAATTGGCAGACCATGACTTGGCTTCCAAGGAACTTGGGGAAGCAAGTCTCTGGCATTTTCAGAATATACACTGGGACACAGGCTATGTTCAAATGATAGGGGAGAAAGTTCAGCCATAAAATTGACAACTGTCCCCTCAATGACCAAGGATAGGGCTCTGGGAAACTCCAACATTCAAGATGGAGGAGCACACTTTGAAAGGCAACTGAAATGGCGTGACTAAAGTAGGAGGAAGGAAAATTAGGGGAGACAAGAGTCACATAAGCAGTCACCAGTTTCAGGGGATTAGAGGGGTTGATTGAGAAAAGAGCTGTTTCTCTGAGATGGAAGGCATGGAAACTATATCACTGAAAAGTGAATGGGAAGGAATGAAGTGCTGAAAGGGAATGTATCTTACTCTTTGTAAAAATCTTGGCTATTTTTTTAGGAAAAGGAGAGACAGAATGATAACTTGTTGGGGGTCATGAATTTGAATGAGGATTTTTTTTTTTAAAAGGAAGAGACTTGAGTGTTGTTTATATGTGTGAAAAGAACTTGTGAATAAAGAGATGGTAGACAGACATTATTCACTACAAAGAGATAGCATTTCTCTCTCTCTCTCAATCTCTTTCTCTTATGTCTATGCTCTATTTGTCTACCTACCTACCTATTTATTTTTAAAAATGGGATTATTCCACTTATGTTGTTTATGACATATTTTTCACTCATTTTCATACAATAACTATTAATATATATTGATGCCATAATTTTTAACTGTGGTAAAAAAACTAATAAAATTTACCACCTTAACCCCTTTCAACTATAAGTACAGTAGTGTTATCTATATACACATTGTTGTATTATAGATTTCTAAAATTTCTCTATCTTGAAAAAGTAAAATGCTATACTCATTGAAAAACAACTCCTCCTTTTCCCCCTATACCCAACATATGGCAACCACCATTCTACTTTCTTTTTTTTTTTATTTCAGCATATTATGGGGGTATAAAAGTTTAGGTCACGTATATTGCCCTTGCCCTCCCACCCCCCTCCCCGAGTCAGAGCTTCAAGCGTGTCCATCCCCTAGACAGTGCGCATCGCACTCATTATGTATGTATACACCTATCCCCTGCCCCCCCCATCTGCCCGATACCTGATTAATGTTATTCCTAAATGTGCTCTTAGGTGATGATCAGTGAAACCAATTTGATGGTGATCATTCTACTTTCTATTTCTGAGTATTTGACTACCTTAGATTCCTCATATAAATGGAATCTTACAGTATTTTATCTTTTTGTGAATGGCTATTTCACTTAGCATAATGTTTTCAAGGCTAATCCATATTTTTGTATATTGCAGGATTCCCTTCTTTTTTAAGTGGGGGGCGGGGAATGCAGCATGCTCACAGGTCCCTGTTCCTCAGTGCTCCTCCACACTCTGCCCTTGGATATGTCCGTGAGGGCTTCCTTGCCACCCGTGTCTGGGACTGACGCCTCTCCCCAGTGTCTCCCTGCACTGCTCTTGTGTTCAGGTGGCACCAGGTCCAGCTGCTAGTGCATGATCCTGTGAATTGGTGGTCATTAGGAAGCTGGTGAATTGCATTGGCCTTGGTCTCAGCGGCGGGCTCAGTCAGGAATGCACACCCACTGTAGAGAGGCAGGCTTCTCAGTACAGAATACTCTTGTATTTGCAATGGTGGGGAGGGGCTGAGCCCTCCCAGTCTGAGCCAGCCAGTCTGAGCCAAAGTCACTTTCTGTAATGTCATTAATGGAGGAGGTGCAGGGGAGAAGGCTTCTAGGTGTAAGAAGGCTAGCTCTCCAATCTTGCATAGTGCTTTCCATGGGGTTGTCCCCCTCAAACACCTGAACAACTGGGGTTCGTTGGTTCATCTTGCTATTCCTATTCAGCCACTGTGCCTGAAATCATGGAGGGTGGAGTTGCCTTCAATATGTTTTGTGTCCCACTGCTTGCCAAAGGTACCAAGTGGGTGAGGGGAAACTCCCCTTATCCTTTGACTGGGCTCCGAGCCTCTCTGGGTTTGGTCTGTACTGTTGCCCTCTCCTCTCTATCTTGTCCTTTCTCACCTTCACAGTTTTTCTTGCTGGGGTCCCCAGATGTCTTTTTTGTCTGTCCCTGTGATCCACACCTGAGCTGCAGTTGTTTTCTGCTCTCCTCAGTCCAATATTCTACTTTCCAGCCAGGATGACCTGAGAAGCGATGTCTCTAGTCACACATCTTGGCTCCTCTGAAGGTAATTATTTATATGTAAGAACTTATCACTACCATTTTATTAATTGTTTTCTAGTTGCTTTTTGGATCCTTTTTCCCTTTCTTTCTGTATTACTATTTTCCTTCATGGTTAAGTGCTTTTCCTTAGTAGTATGGTTTGATTCTTTGCTTTTTATTTTTAGTGTATGTGTTACTGGTTTTTGCTTTGTAGTTATCATGAGGCCTAAAAAAACATTATATAGTTATAATAGATTATTTTAAACTGAAGACAACTTTGACTGCAAAAAGAAAAAAGGGAGAAAAACTCTATTTTTTTCTTTCTTCTCCCCCTGCACATTTTCAATTTTTATGTCAGAAATTACTTTTTATATTGCATATTTTAAAAAATTATTATAGTTATTATTATTTTATAGTATTTTAACCTTCATACTAATGATATAAGTGATACACAGACTACCAGTAGAGTATTAGAGTATTCAGAATTTGACTGTGTACTTTTGCCAGTGAGTTACATACCCTCAGGTGTTTTTGTCCTACTCATTAGCATTATTTTCTTTCATTTTAAAGAATTCCCTGAAGCATTTCTTGTTAACAGGTGTCATGGTGATGAATTCCCTCAAGTTTTGTTTGTCTGGAAAAATCTTTATCTCTTCTTTATTTCTGAAGGACCCTTTTCTAGGTACAGTTTTCTTGGTTTGTAGTTATTTTTTTTTTCTTCTGCACTTTGAATATATTATCTTACTCTCTCCTGGCTTGTGTATGTTATTTTCTGTTTTATCTTGCTGTTTTCATAATAAATCTTTTTTTTTTTTGATTTTTGACTCTTTGATTATAATATGATGTTGGGCAGTCTTATTTCATTTGAACGTGATTGTAAAACTTTGACCTTTTTGTACATGGAAATTTATATTTTTCTCCATGTTTGGAAAGTCTTCTTTTACTATTTATTTAAATGAATTTTCTTTCTCCTTTCTCTTTTTATGCTCCCTCTTGAACATCAGTGACTCATAAATTTGTTCTTTTGAGGTTTCATAAATCCTATAAGCTCTCTTCATTCCTTTTCATTCTTTCTTTTTTCTCCTCTGAGTGTATATTTTCAATTAAACTGTCTTTGAGCTCACATATTCTGTCTTCTGATTCATTAGTTCTGCTATTGATGCTCTCTATTGTACTTTTTCAATTTGTTCATTTAATTGATTTTTAAAATTATTTCAATCTTTCTGTTAAATTTCTCTGATGAATTTCTAAATTGTTTCTTTGTATTTTTTGAAGTTCACTGAGCTTCCTTAAAACAGCTATTTTGAACTTTTTGCCAGGCCATTCTTCCATCTTTATCTCTATAGAGTTAGTCACTCTTACCTTATTTTATCCTTTTGGTGATCTCATGTTTCTCTGATTGATGTTGAACTTTGTGGCTGTATATAGGTCTCTGTACATGGGTATAGGTACTTGATCCAGTCTTCACAGTCTGGCTTTGTTTGGGAGCATCCATCAGCAGTAAGCCTGTCCAGAGATTCAGGGCAGGTTGAATGATAAGGCTCCCTAGCCCATCACTGATTCAGACATTGCAGTGCTACAGGGTGCCCTAAGCCTAGGACCACCACAGCTAAAATCCTTTGGCTACCGAGACGGACACAATTCTGGGTTGCCCTTGAAGCCCATCACCACTGAGATCAGCACAGTACCGGTTTGTGTCCAAGACCCATGGGTTCCATGGCCTGCTTATCATTGACGTTTGTTGAGCACTCTAGCTTGCTGTAGTTGGCTGGGTGTGATGTGGGTCAGATCTTAAGTGCATCTCACCAAGACCACAGGTTCTTGTCTGGTACCAGGGTAGGTCTAGAGGCTCTGTCCATGAGTAATGGCCCGGTGTCAGGGTCTGATAGGTTCTGCCTAATGCGGATTTTTACTATGGTGGGCCCAGTACTGACTGTGTTCCAAGGCAAGGTCCTACGTTTATTTATCTCTCCTTTCCCCAAGCAGACCATGTCTCTCTCCATGCTGCACTGCCTGGGGTTGGGGTAAGGGTGATGCTGGTAATGTAAAACTGTCCTTCCTATTCTTTTAAGTGCTTCTTTTCTTATTGTCATGCTAAAACAAGGTACTATGGTCTTTCACCTTGTTTGCTGAGGTCTTGTGAAGGTTTTTCATGCATGATTAGTTGTCCAAATTGATGTTTCTGTGAATGGATGATCCCTGGAGTATCTTACTTCACCATCTGGCTCCACTTATGTCATTATATATTTTAAAAAGTGTCAATCCATCAAGGTTATATGAAAATTATAAATATATATGCAGAATACAACAGTGTCCCAAAATATATGAAGCAATAACTGACATAAATGAAGTGAGAAATAGATAATCCTTCAGTAATAGTTGGAGACTTCAATACCCCACTTTCAGTAATGGATAGAATGGCTAGACAAAAGATCAGTAATGAAATGGAGGCCTTTAACTATTATATAAACCAGCTAGACCTAACAGATGTATGTAGAGCACTGCATTCAATAAAAGCAGAATACACATTTTTTTCAAGTTCACATAGGAAGTTATCCAGGATGACCATATATTAGGCAACAAAGCAAGTCCCAGTAAATTTAAAAAGATCAAAATTATACCAAGTCTCTTCTCTGATCATAATAAAAATGAAATAGTAGAAAAACTGGAGAATTCACAAATATGTGGAAGTTAAACAACATACTTTCAAACAACAAATAGGTCAAAGAAGAAATTATAAATTAAATTTTCTCTGTTGGCCTGAGTTCATCAATTTATTACAAAAAATATTGGTATCTAGATACTGGGTAAAAAATTTTGTATGTGTATATATATCTTAACATATATATATGACATGTACATTAACATACATTATATATAATATATAATATGTGTCATATATGTATATATACATATATTCATGTTGTTCAAAAATTGGTACTATAATTATTTTCATCTTTGTATATTTCCAAGACTTATTTTCTGAATTCATTAGTTGATCCACTGAGTATATTATAGGTACTTACAAAGTCTTGTATTATCATTTGACATTTGACAGTTGGTTTGGTCAAATCTTGCTTTAGGATGTCTCATATTGGAGACTGGGAAGGCTTCTCTGGACAAGTAAGTAAAGGAAAATTTAGGTCTTTTATTCTTAAGGATAGAATGTCTGATTTTAAGCTAGTTTAATGTTACAATTGATTCCAGGACCAATATAATTTCTTTTTCATTACGCTATTTTGTGTCTGGTATATTTTTGGAACAGTTTATAAAGCAATTGGATAGACTATATAAGTGGTCTTTTTACTGAGCATTACCTGGTACAAAGGGATTATATAATAAAACCATCTACCTCAGTGGAATGCAGAGTATAGCGGATAAATCTACTAAATTTACTACTATCATCTCATAACCCAAAGGACATAAGCTTAAAACTGGAAAGAAGAAAAGGTATCTAAAATTAAATTTGTTGATATTGAACACTTTTACCTACAAGATGTATGTAGCTAAACACATTAATCTATCTGAAAATAAAAGGAGGGTTGCTCATAAAAAGTTTGGACATTTGGCTGTTCTTTTGGAAAGAAAAAGTTTGATTTCTTCTTCATATCATTAACAAAATAGTAAAATGTGGTATATGTATACCATGGAGTATTACTCAGCTATAAGAAATAATGGTGATATAGAATCTCTAATGTTCTCCTGGATAGAGTTGGAACCCATTCTACTAAGTGAAGTTTCCCAAGAATGGAAAAATAAGCACCACATGTACTCACCAGCAAATTGGTTTCCCTGACCAACTGGGTGTCGGGCAGATGCGGGAGGGTAGGGGATGGGTGTATACCTACATAATGAGTGTGATGCGCACTGTTTGGGGGAATGGACATGCTTGAAGCTCTGACTCGGGGGCCGGGGAGGGAATGGGGCAATATCCATAACCTAAACTTTTGTACCCCCATAATATGCTGAAATTAAAAAAAAAATAAGTTCTAGGTGGATTTAAAATTTAAATGTGAAAAATAACACCATATAATTACTAGATGATAAATAGAAAAAATCATTTTGAATGTTTGAAGGGGATGAAAGATTTCCTTAGTTGGGCCCCAAGGTCCTACTCCATTAAAGAAAGGAATGGATCAATTTTACCACATAATAATAAAATTGGTATGACAACAATAAAAACAAGATTAAAAAGCACATAACAGACAAAGATGCCACAAGGTTAGGATCATATCCTTATTATGCAAAGATAGTTTTACAAGTTAATAGAGCAGATAGACATTTAAATTTAAAAATGGGCAAAGGACTTAAATAGGCAATTTCAAAAGAAGAAATTCATACAAAGGCCAGTGAACAAGAGAAAATGCTTAGTTTCACAGTAATTAGACAATTAAAATGATAATATGGTGGTATTATTTTTCAGCAATTTAAAAGATTGTTAATGCTCAGAGTAGATGAAGATGTAAGAAAATAGGCAATCTCCTATACTGTGGAGGCAGTCTAAATTGACTAACTTTTCTGGAAGGCAAGCTTGTATTAAAATATATTCACTGTTTTTGCCCCCAGAATTTACTTATAGGTACTTAGTCTAAGGAGATAATCATGTTAGTATCCAAAGGGTGTTTTTTTCCCCAATGTTATATATAATAGCAAAATTGGCATGAACCCAAATATCCATCCATATAATGGAACAATAGGGAATTATTTTAAAGGACAGGCTATATTTATTGGCATTGACATAGTAATAATACTACAACCTACTAAGTGACTTTTTAAAGGGCTAGAGAATAGTGTTATGGGATAATCACATTTAGTTTACATGCATATAAAAGTTTTTAAGACTACCACCAGGTAGATAGCAGAATGCCTTTTTTTTAGGGGTGGATAAGACTTGCTTTCTTTGTCAATATTTTTTGTGTTGTTTAATTTTTACAGTGAATTTGTATTACTTTGAACTGTGAAAAGACACTGAAGCCTTGCTTTGTAAATAAAATTGAAAATTAAAGGTAACTATTTTCTATGAAATACTACAAATTTACACAGTCATTTGAGGATCCCTTGAGCTTTCTTTTCATTACTGTAAATAACTAATGTAGACAAGAAATCCTTGGCCTAAAGAGTTTCATAGAGAAGAAAAATGGGGAGGATAAACACTTGTCTGATTTTAGCCTAAATAAAAGACATTCATAGCTTTGGCCAGATCAGATTGCAGTGTTGTATTTACACCTAGACCATGGATTCTTTTTTTGGGCAAGGGGAGTAATTCAATTAATTTTCCTTCCCCATTGCCTCCCTCTTTTCCACTTTTTTCTTTGTACCTTGTTAGACAGTAGCATTATAACAAGAACAGATACTTGAGACCTTCCCCACAAGGACCTCTAAATAATACCTTGTTTCACATATTTAGGGGACCAAAATAAATAAATAGCCTACACCAATTTCAATAAAGGCAGCTGGAATGATAGCAAGTCTGACCTGAAATATTGGTGGGCAGAGCCCTCAGCAGGTAAGCTTCTGCTGCAGGGAAGACCTGTGAATAACTGCCATTAGAGAAAGGAGGTTACCAAAAGGTTGGTCTTGCTAAGTCCTTCTTTCCCCTTTCCTTCTCTGCTCAATAAATAATCAGAATACTGCCTTTTTCTTGGAGGTGTAAGGTCTGTGCAGTGATTCTCAATCAGGGATGAATATCAGAAATTTGGGGATATTTTTGAAAATAGAGATGCTGTGACGTCTGTCTAAGAGATTTTGTTGCGTCGCGGGAATGTATTTCACTTGAAACATGATTCTCATGGCCAGTGAGCACTGACAAACCATAGCTCATTGCATAAGTCTGCAAAACTTTGGAGAGTTTCATAATTCATTATCTTTATACATTGTCTTTTTAAATAATTTTTTGGTCTTCTTTCCAATAAGAAATTGGCTCTCTCTTCTCTGAACGCCTATAATAATTCTTGGGAGTACTGCTTTACTCAAATGGTACTTCTTGTATGTGTGTTCCTTATCCTGCATTGTCACTAATTCATGTATTTAAGAAATATTTATTTAGTACCTACCACAGTCCAGGCTCTATTAAAGAACTTAGTTGGTATCTACTGTTCCTGATTATGTGTTGTATCCATCCCTGTAGGTACTGTGTTTATCTCAAACCATTATATTAAAGAATTTACATGTTTGTCCATTCCATTGTTGCTGAGACCAGGGATTGTGTCTTATTCATATTTGTATTTTCAGTGCTTAACACCTTCCTTGGCATTTAGGTAGTGCTCAATAAATATTGGCTTATGTTATTATTCTTTAGGGGAGGATAGATGGTGTATTCTAGGACTAACAAGTCAATGATGACTATTTAGCATGGCCAGCACATAGCAGGCATGGGAGGAGGTGGTGTGAGTTGAGGTGTGGGGAGCGGTCTAGGCCTCCTAGTGTATCCGCCCAGGACATGCATAGTCAGGCCCTCCACCTATCCCTGTGGGACACGCTTGTGGGACACACCTATCCGAGGCTATAAAAGCAGCTTGCATTTCCTGTTCGAGGTCTCTCGCCATGTAACTGTTGTAGGTGCCTCATTAAACTACTGTTGGAAGAACTCCAACTGGTCGTGTCGTACTTGCTGGCAACTGCGGCGCGACAAGTGGTGCCGAAACCCGGGAACTCTCGCAGCAGGCGGAGACAACCTCATTAGAGGTGAGTTCAGAACCGCAGTAGTAGAGGTAGAGTTGGACCCCCACCTTTGATCGTGCTTCACTATGGGAAATTCCCCGAGCGCCCAGCTGCTCCGTGCTCTACAGGAGCTTTTGGCTGCACGAGAGTTGAAAATCCCCGAGTGTGTCTTACGGCATTTTATGCAGGAAGTAGATCGTGTGGCACCATGGTTTCTCCACTCGGGCTCTTTCACCGTTCCGAGCTGGGATAAATTAGAGAAGGACCTTCGCTGTGCCCATGCTACTGGGCTCCTTCGAGAGTGCGTCCTTCCTATTTGGGCATTGGTGCGCACCTGCCTAGAGGACTCTCCTTGTAGTATTCAAGTGCAGCAGGGGCAGCAGGCTCTGAGTGACTATCAAGATAGTATGTCAGAAAGGGATAAGGGTGGTCCGGACCGGCCGGGGCGTTCGAGAACCCGGTCGGAAGAAAAGCGGGGAGCCGCCCGCAAGGGAGGGCGCTCAGGAAGGCGACGGGGACGCCCGTTGCCCGGCCCGTTATCTAGGGAGGACGTGGCTTGTAAAATGGCCGCCCTCCGTCTGTCTTCTTCTTCTTCTTCTTCTTCCTCTTCTTTGTCCCGCTCTTCTTCCTCGTCTCGCGAGAGGGAGGCGGAGCTTTCTCCGGCCGATAAGGCGGACTTGGAGGAGGCGGTGACGGCGTATGAGGCGGAGCGTTATCGCCCGCCTCCGTATGCCTCCGCCCCTCCCCCACCAGTTGATGGCGGGGGAGGTACATCTTTCATGTCCCACCGGGTTCGGAGAAAAGTCAGCCAGTGCTTTCCTGTATTTGAGGATGCCAACCAACAACGGCACCATGAGCCACTCGACTACAAGCTACTGAAGGACCTGGCCCAGGCAGTGCAGGCTTACGGTTGCAATGCTGCTTATACTAGGGGCCTGTTAGATCGTTTGGCTGCCCACGCTATGACTCCTAGTGATTGGGCCAGCACTGTGCGGGCTTGTTTATCCGCCGGGCAGTATTTAGATTGGAAATCCCTTTACCAGGAGGCTTGTGTCAACCAAGCCCGTGTTAATGCTCAACAGGGTCAACCCGCTTGGAACGCTGATATGCTATTGGGTTTGGGTCAGTGGCAGAACAATCAAACCTGTTTCCCCATACAAGTATATGCTCAGATTAACCAATTGGCCATAAAAGCTTGGCAGCAGCTGCCTAATCGGGGACAGGTTGCAGGTAACTTAACCAAAGTGGTTCAGGGACCTACAGAGCCTTTTTCTGATTTCGTGGCTCGTATGGTGGAATGTGCGGCCCGCATTTTCGGGGATGCTGACACGGTGATGCCCCTGGTAGAACAACTAGTGTTTGAGCAGTGCACTGAAGCCTGCCGCAATGCCATTGTTCCTTGGAAGAACAAGGGCCTTACCGCTTGGCTTAAAGCTTGCCGGGAGATCGGGGGCCCACTGACCTCTGCAGGACTGGCAGCCGCTATCGTGGCTGCCCGGGAGAGTGCCAATGTGACCTGCTATAACTGCGGTCAACAAGGGCACATACGGCGACAGTGCCGGGCTTCTTCGCGCCCGCGCCCCCGGCCTTTCCGTGCGGTGCCGGAAATCTGCTCGCGCTGTGGCAAGGGGCGTCATTTGGCCTCTGAATGTCGATCCATCAAGGATCTTCGGGGGCGGCCCCTGGACCCTGCAGGGAGTGCCCCCGCTGGAGGTGCTCGGCCTAAGGTCTTTAATGTGCCAAAAAACGGGAGGGAGGGCCCTCGACCCCAGGGCCTGCAAATGTATGGGGCCTTCCATCAGTCCCCGGCGACGCCAGCGCTGATGCCTCAGCTGCAATCGCCGTCACTAACGCCCCAAGGGAGGTCCGGCGAGCCACTTCGGGTTCCGCAGGATTGGACCTCCGTGCCACCACCCTCACAGTATTGACCCCTGAAATGGGGTGTCAGCCAATTCCTTCGGATTTTAAGGGACCCTTGCCCCCAGACTCTGTGGGTCTAGTGATTGGTCGCTCTTCCTCAACCTTGCGGGGCTTGCTTATCCATCCAGGAGTTATAGATTCTGATTTTACAGGTACAGTACAGATATTGGCGACGGCTCCCAGAGGGGTCGTTTCCATTTGCCCAGGGGATCGGATTGCTCAGTTGCTCTTGCTCCCGAGCCTCCATGCATGATTTCCCGCTGCCCCCCGTACACGGGGGACAGCGGGTTCTGGCAGTTCTGAGGTCAATGCTGCATATCTGTCCCTTCATATGGGTGAGAGACCTATGCTCCCCCTTATAATACAAGGAAAGTCTTTTTCAGGTTTGTTGGACACGGGAGCCGACTCCAGTGTCATGTCATCTAAGTGGTGGCCATCCGCATGGCCCACTGTCCCTTCCACCCAGACACTTCAGGGTCTTGGCTATGCTGCCGCCCCTGATCTAAGTGCTGCTCATCTTCACTGGAAGGACTCTGAAGGCAATCAGGGCACATTTCGCCCTTATGTGATGCCTCTCCCTGTTAACCTCTGGGGCAGAGATGTTTTGAGTCAAATGGCCCTTCGTCTCACTAATGAGTATTCGCCACAAAGTCAACATATGATGCAAGAGATGGGCTATGTTCCTGGAAGGGGACTGGGGTCTCGGCTGCAAGGCAGAACCGAACCCGTTGAGCCTCAGCCTCGCCCCCCTCGGCATAGTCTGGGTTTTTTGTAGGGGCCACTGAGGAGCAACCGATACCCATCCCATGGCTTACGGAGAAGCCGGTTTGAGTGCCTCAGTGGCCCCTCTCCACTCCCAAACTCTCCGCTGCACGTGAACTAGTCGCTGAGCAGCTTCGGTTGGGACACTTGGAACCTTCTCGCTCCCCTTGGAACACTCCTATTTTTGTTATTCAGAAAAAATCAGGCAAGTGGCGACTGTTGCACGATCTTCGTGCAGTCAACGAACAAATGCAGATCATGGGTCCGGTGCAGCGCGGTCTCCCTCTTCTCTCCACCTTGCCCCAATTTTGGCATCTCCTTATTGTAGATATTAAGGATTGTTTTTTCTCTATCCCGCTGCACCCCGATGATAGAGAACGTTTCGCCTTCACTGTTCCTTCCCCAAATCATGAAGAGCCTGACTCTCGCTATCACTGGAGAGTCTTACCTCAGGGGATGGCCAACAGCCCAACCATGTGTCAACTGTATGTGGCAGCAGCTGTAGCTCCCGTGCGCCACACCTTTCCTTCGATTAGGATTCTACATTACATGGATGATCTTCTTCTTTGTCATTCCGACCCTTCATATCTTCACCGTGCTTATGCCACTTTGTGTGCTCATTTCTCTTCCTACGGGCTGCACTTAGCACCCGAAAAGGTTCAGGAAGGTGATATAGGGGAGTTTTTGGGGGCCCATATAAGCCCCTTGTCCATTCGTCCTCAAAAAATTACTGTTCGGGTAGATGGTCTTCACACCCTAAATGATTTTCAAAAGTTACTAGGTGACATCAATTGGCTTCGCCCTTATCTTCGCCTGTCCACAGCACAGCTGAGCCCTTTGTTCCAGGTGCTGGAGGGTGATTCAGACATATTGTCCCCTCGCGTTCTGACTCCTGACGCACGACAGGCCCTTCGGCTGGTCGAGGAGGCGATACAGCACGCCCAGTTGGTTCGGATCCAGCCTGATCAGCCTTTTTCTCTTTGCCTTTTGCCCTCTTTGGAGACACCTACTGCAGTTCTTTGGCAGGAGGGCCCTCTGCTCTGGATTCACGCGCATACCTCTCCGCGATGGGCCATTGAGCACTATCCTACCGCGGTTGCTGATCTCGCGTTGTCTGCGCTTAAACTCTCCTTAACTCATTTTGGGGCCCATCCTTCTGTTCTCCATTGCCCCTATACTAGAGCTCAAGTACAGATTCTCTGTGCCTCGGTAGACAGTTGGGCAGTCCTTCGATGCTCTTTTTCTGGTGTTATAGACAATCATTTCCCCAAGCACCCTCTTCTTCAGTTTGCTCTGCGACATCAGATTATCTTCCCCCGTGTCACGTCTTCTGACCCTCTTCCCAATGCTACTACAGTTTATACTGATGGGTCCTCTAAGAGTACGGGTAGTTATGTTGTCAATGGCCAGGCCTTCACCGCTTCTTTTCCTTACTCTTCCCCTCAGCATGTGGAATGTGCCATCGTTGAGTTGGTCCTCCGTACTTTCCCAGGACCACTCAACATTGTCTCTGATTCTGTCTATGTCGTTCAGGCTGTTCGGTTGTTGGAGGTGTCTCACGCCTTGAACCCACGGAGCACGGTATTCTCTTTATTCTGTGCTGTCCGGTCAGCCATCCACTCGCGCAGTGCAAGGTTCTTTATCACTCATATTCGGGCCCACTCGCTCTTGCCTGGACCTATGGCTGCCGGCAATGCCCTGGCGGATCGGGCCACGAAATTATGTTGGCTTGCTTCTCCTTTGGAAAGTGCCCGCAACTTCCATTCGTTGTACCATGTCCCAGCTTGTACTTTACACCTTAAATTTGGTCTCCCCCGCGCCTCTGCGCGGGAAGTGGTCCTCCAGTGTGCGGACTGTGCACCTTTCCGCTCACAACCTTCCGTGGGCGTCAACCCGCGGGGCCTTCGGCCTCTCCAGGTGTGGCAGATGGACGTCACTCACATTCCCATGTTTGGTAAGTTGTCTTATGTTCATGTGTCCGTAGACACCTGTTCTGGGGTTATCCACGCCACTCCTTTAGCTGGAGAGCGCGCCTGTCATGTCGTCACGCACTGTCTAGAAGCATGGGCTGCCTGGGGCAAGCCTGAGGTCCTTAAGACTGATAACGGCCCGGCCTATACTTCCCGGGCCTTTCAACAATTTTGCCGCCGTCTCGGCGTTACCCATCGCACTGGCTTGCCCTATAACCCCCAGGCCCAGGGCATTGTAGAACGCGCCCATGGCACAATCAAAGTCTACTTACAAAAACAAAAGGGGGAGGCTGGGGCTTTGGGCGGTGGCAGGTCTCCCAAATCTGCCCTATCTCTTACTCTATATACTTTAAATTTTTTGCTGCTGGATGACCGTGGTCGCTCGGCGGCAGATCGCCATGTGGATCCTGGCTCCCCCCTTTCCGAGCGGGTGATGTGGAAAGATGTACTTTGTAATCAATGGAAAGGACCGGATCTGATTCTCAGCAGATCCAGGGGAGCTGTTTGTGTTTTTCCACAGGACGCCCCGGACCCTATCTGGGTTCCGACACGCCTCACGCGACGCCTCAGTCATCCTGCTGCTTCCTCGCCGGCTCCTGACGACGATGCTGTTGTGGCGGATTCTGCTTTCCCTGACCATGACCCTCCTCGCCCTGGGAGTGCTGTCCAGGGCGAAACGTCGTTGGGCCATCCTGCCTGTATTCCCGAGACCCCTGCCGGTGTCTCATGATTCGCAGATATTCCCCCGGTTCTTTATTACCAATGCTTCCCTAGGACTTCCCTACCTCCCGTGGTCCAACGAGTCTGGAGCGGTTCCCGGCAATGAATCCTATATCCTTGCTGGGTCCTTGTGCTTTACTACCATTATCCCGACTAACGGCAACCTGTCCTGTATACTTCTTGCCAACCAGACGGGTGCTTGGGTGGACCGGCCGCGTCCCCGCAACGGGACCTTTGCTAATGGGACTTTTGTGACAGGGATGTGGCCTGCGTTACACAAAACTGTGAACATTTGAGACCGCTGCGTCAGGCGCTCAGTTTTCCAACGTGACCTTCGGTCCCACGCCTGTTTGTCTCTGGCCTCCATTCATCTGGATTGTGGCCCGCCTGGAAAACCATACGGCCACCCTTAACTGCTCAACCGTAAACTGCACGTATACACGTTGCTGGAATGCCTCAGAACACAGGATGGCCGTGGTTGCACGCATGCCCCGGTACGTCCCCTGGCCGGTTGACGCACCGGATTCGTTGGTTCTCTTTCAACATCGTAGGGACTTTGGCGTGACAGCTCTTGTCTTTGCTATTGCAGCGGCCTCCGCTGCGGCCCTTACCGCCGCTTCGATAGCGGCGGCGGGCGCCGTACAAATGGCACAGGTCCTAAATAACCTGTCAGCAACGGTAGCAACTGCCTTGGACACACAAAGCTCTATCAACTCACACCTGGCGGGAGGGATTATGCTCCTAAATCAACGTATGGACTTGGTTCAAGAACAGGTGGACAGTTTGGTACAGCTCGCCCAGCTTGGTTGCGAGCGACGACTGCCGGGATTGTGTATTACTTCGATCCCATATTCTAACCTTTCCCAGGCGGCCAATCTCTCTAAAGAGCTTTCTCGGCTGTTACAGGGCTCTTGGTCTGCCAATTTCTCCAAGCTAGCCACTCAGTTACAACTAGAAATCACCCATATTAATTCTACCCGGTTAGATCCTATGCTTACTGATGGCCTCCTCCCCACCTTTTTGTCGCTTCTACACGGGGTTCGGGAATGGGCAGGTCTTGGATCCCTGGGCCTGCTGGGATGTCTTGCTTTTTGGCCTCGTGTTCTGGATGCTCATGCATGTCCGTTGGCAGCAACAAAGGGATCGAGTGGTCATGGCTCAAGCCTTTGCTGCCCTTCATGAGGGCTCTCCTCCTGGAGTGTGGATAAGCATGTTACATACGGACGGCAACTACCGCTTTTCCCCTTGACAGCATGGCGTGGCCCTTGCACCCCGAGGGCTTGTCCCCATTGCACCAGGAAGGGCACGCGACCCCTGTTTTGTGGTCAGCCCTTGCACCTTCATGAGCTCTCGCTCATTGCACTGAAGAGTGGTGACCATACGCCCCTTGGTGAACTGTGACCCTAGATCCGGACTGAGGCTTCCGTTCACCATGAGGCAAAAACAAAAGGGGGAGCTGTGGGGAGCGGTCTAGGCCTCCTAGTGTATCCACCCAGGACATGCATAGTCAGGCCCTCCACCTATCCCTGTGGGACACGCTTGTGGGACACACCTATCCGGGGCTATAAAAGCAGCTTGCATTTCCTGTTCGAGGTCTCTCGCCATGTAACTGTTGTAGGTGCCTCATTAAACTACTGTTGGAAGAACTCCAACTGGTCGTGTCGTACTTGCTGGCAACTGCGGCGCGACATTGAGGTTGAATAGGCAGGCAAGATAGACTATGAAGTTTTGATTTTATAGACAATGGTGAGTCACTCTAAGTTTTATTCACAGAAGAAGCATGATGTGAGTATAGCTGGGAGGAGGTAAGGAGAAGAACCAGGAGTCAGTCAGCCATGGTGGGTCAATTAGGGTTTATTGCAATAATCTAGATGAGGTATCATACAGGCCTAAACCAAGGATGTGGTGGGGGGGGGCATAAGGAAGAGAGGATATAATAGTTCATGTCGGATTTCTAGTGCTTTGCTGGAGCTAGCTTATACCAGCTTATGAGAGCTAAGTCTGTACTTCTCTTCCAAATTTCATGATCAATGTCTTCACATTAGTAGCTTAAAATTGGCCATGGTGGGTGTTTTTATACTATGGAAACTGGCAAACACTACAAATTGGGACTTTAGTTTTTTTTGTTGTTGTTGTAAATCCATTTTATGAGTACATCACTATATTTATCTCTGTTTAAAGGTAATTTTACCTAGAAAACCTTACCTAGTGCCATGGCTAGATAAGGTGCATCTTTTTTTTTTTTTTTTTAGACAGAGTCTCACTCTGTTGCCCGGGCTAGAGTGCCGTGGCATCAGCCTAGCTCACAGCAACCTCAAACTCCTGGGCTCAAGCGATCCTACTGTCTCAGCCTTCTGAGTAGGTGGGACTACAGGCATGTGCCACCATGCCCGGCTAATTTTTTCTATATATTTTTAGTTGTCCAGCTAATTTCTTTCTATTGTTTTAGTAGAGACAGGGTCTCGCTCTTGCTCAGGCTGGTCTCAAACTCCTGAGCTCAAACAATCCACCTGCCTCGGCCTCCCAGAGTGCTAGGATTACAGGCATGAGCCACTGCACCCAGCCAAGGTGCATCTTCTGTGTGCCCTTGTTGCATTCTTCTTGTTCCTCGTTACAATAGTCAACACTCTATATTTTGATAACTTGTTTACTTACTTGCCTATAATGCTGGATTGTAAGTTTTGTGATGGCACCAACATGTCTGCCATGTTCATAACTATATTCCTCTGCTTATCTTATAAATAAGTGTTCAAAAATATTTTGTGATTGTATAAATGCATAATGTTTTATCTCAATAATTTATGGGACAGATATGCTTCTACAGCAATTCCAGAAGTGGTTTATACTTTTTCTTATTTAGGACCAATTGAGTATCAAAATTACAATGCAATTATCAGAAAAGCCCCATATGTCCTCAGCTTTTGAAGGAGAACAGAAAGAATAGATGATTTCTCTGATCATAACATGAAGAAAATGTTTCGAGAGATAAATTAGTTAATTTTTCCTCCATGTAGATATGACGAATGCAATTTTCTTTGCATTTTAAGTGTAGTATAGGAAGCAAGAGACTTTTGAAGATCTAAGCCAGCATTTTATAATAGTTAGGATAGTACCCCTTCATTATTTTGATTTGAAGAAGAAATAAGATATATTAGGAAAAAACTGAGGCTTCCTGTAACTTTTTAATGTTGTTGACATTATACTTGTCAACATAGATTACTTCCTGTCAAAATAGATATCTATACATATATGCACATATAAAATATATATGAAATATAGCTATTAAAATGTTTATGAAAAGTTTATAACATAGCTGTGTTCATTATCTACTGCTATGTAACAAACGGGCCCCAAACTTAGTAGCCTAATGCATATTTATTACTGGACCCACTTTCTGTGGGCCAGAAATCTGGGAGACACTTGGCTGGGTCATTCAGGCTCAGGATCTGTCTTGAAGTTGAAGTCAAGATGTTGGCCTAGGCTACAGTCATCTGAAGGTTTGAATGGGGCTGGAGGATGCAACTGCAACATAGCTCACTTGCATGCCTAGTAAGTTAGTTCTGGTTGTTGTCAGGAGACTTCCACTGGGCTGCTTGAGTGTCCTCATGGTATGGCAGCTGACTTCCTCCAGAGCCAGTAATGTGAAAGGATGAGCAAAGAAGCCATATGCCTTTTAATAACAAGTCTCAGAAGTCATATATCTTACTGTTGTCATATCCTATTCTTTGGGAGCAAGACACTAAATACAGGTAGAGGGGTGGTTAGGCTCTACCCTTTGAATGGATGAGTATCAAAGGATTTATAGACATATTTAAAATTCTTCATGATGGTAAAATGCTATGTAATGCTTAGTGAAAAAGTCAAATTCAAAATTATTTATGTAATGTAATCAAAATTGGGTTAGAAGAATAGAATAAAAAGGTTAAAGAGAAGAAAATGTGAATAGACCACTAACCACACATGGGGGTCTATAAAAAGAGAATAAAAAATTATGACTCAGAGGGAAAAATATTTGAAATAAAAAACTTTAAAATATAAAGGGCTCTTACCAAAAAGTAAATAAAAATTTTTAAAATGATTCAGGTTAGCAGTTAGGGAGTGGGGAGACAGCAAGATCCAGAGATGGAGGCAGGGTGTCAAGATGGCGTATCAAACTATGGTAAGGAGATCCTGGAACTAAGGCAACTTTTGCACCAACTGAAAGACTTTTTTTAAGGGCAAAAGGTAGTTTCATGGCAGGACAAATTAGGTTCTGCAGGAGAAAACAAGATGAATTAGTTACCATGGAGGAAGAACTTTGAATGAGGCTGGTGGTAGGGCAAAATTCTGGTGTTAATGGTTTGTCATTAAACAATGTATCTCCACTACTTGTTTGGCCTTCCATACCTTCCTATCCTATCTTTAGTCTACGAGTATGTGTTCCATAATGTTTTCATGTTTTCTTCTGCTTTGTTGAGTTAGATTTTCTGATCCAACCATTTGGGACTATAGTAGTCAAATCTCTAGCTTCCTGAAGTGGACATCCAAGAGGAAGGAATGCAAATACTGTAGATGAAGGGAAAAGATAGTTGCCACGTGCCTCAAATAAAATTAGAGACTATTTTCATGAGGTGTATATTGGAAACTAATGACAAACAATGGAGAAAAATGACTTAGGGGAATTAGAAATCACTGTTCCTTAACAGTCAAAGCACAGGTCCCAAAGATAAAGACACCTAATGCTCTTTCTGACAAATTGCTTTGTGACTTTGAACATTTAGTGTGAGTTTGCTTCTGTTGAATCATACATAGAGTATAGCATATTCTTTTTTTTTTGTTTTTTTTTTTTTTTAAAACAATAGTTTCAAAGTTTTTTCCCCACCCCCCCTTTCCCGAGTCAGCACCTTCAAGTGTTACCACTCCCCAAACGGTGCGCAATGCACTCATTGTGTAGGCATACCCCCATCCCCTCCCCCACCCCCCACCTCAGTCTGATGTCCAATTGGTGTCGTTTCCAGATTTGTATTTAGGTGATGATCAGGGAAACCAATTTTCTGGTGAGTACATGTGATGCTTGTTTTTCCATTCTTGAGATACTTCACTTAATATAATGGGTTCCAACTCTCTCCAGGAGAACCATAGAGATGTCGTATCTTCATCATTCCTTATAGCTGAGTAATATTCCATGGTATACATATACCACAGTTTACTAATCCAATCATGTATTGATGGGCATTTGGGTTGTTTCCACATCTTTGCTATTGTGAATTGTGCTGCTATAAACATTTGGGTACACGTGCCTTTGTTACAGAATGACCTTTTTTCCTTTGGGTATATGCCCAGTAATGGGATTGCTGGGTCAAATGGCAGGTCTACTTGAATCTGTTTAAGGTACCTCCATAATGCTTTCCACAGGGGTTGCACTAGTTTGCAGTCCCACCAGCAGTGTATTAGTGTTCCTGTCTCTCCACACCCACGCCAACATGTGTTGTTTTGGGTTTTTTTGATAAAGGCCATTCTCACTGGGGTTAAGTGATATCTCATTGTGGTTTTGATTTGCATTTCCCTGATGATTAGAGATGTTGAACACTTTTTCATATGTTTGTTAGCCATTTTTATATCTTCTTTTGAAAAATTTCTATTCATGTCCTTTGCCCACTTTTTGATAGGGTTGCTTGATTTTTTCTTGCTGTTTTTCCTGAGTTCTAAATAGATTCTTGTTATCAGTCCTTTATCTGATGTGTAGTATGCAAAAATTTTTTCCCATTCTGTAGGTGGTCTGTTTATTCTCTGGACTGTTTCTTTGGCTGTGCAGAAGCTTTTTAATTTAATCATGTCCCATTCATTTATTTTTGTTGCTGCTGTGATTGCCTTGGGGGTCTTCTTCATAAATTCTTTGCCTAGGCCAATGTCTGCAAGAGTCTTTCCTACATTTTCTTCTAGAATTCTGATTGTATCACGCCTAAGGTTTAAGTCTGTTATCCACCGTGATTTGATTTTTGTGAGAGGTGAAAGCTGTGGGTCCTGTTTCAGTCTTCTACAAGTGGCTAACCAATTCTCCCAGCACCATTTGTTGAATAGGGATTCTTGTCCCCAGAGTATATTCTTTCCCGCTTTGTCAAAAATTAGGTGACTATATGAGGATGGTTCTATATTTGGATTTTCTGTTGTGTTCCACTGGTCTGTGTCCCTGCACTTGTGCCAATACCAGGCTGTTTTAAGAACCACGGCCTTGTAGTATAGTTTGAGGTCTGGCAAATTAATACCTCCCATTTTGTTTTTGTTGCTTAAAATTGCTTTTGCTATCCGGGGTCTTCTTTGATTCCATACAAAGTGTATAATTATTTTCTCTATGTCTGTAAAGAATGATGTTGGTAATTTAATAGGGATTGCATTGAATCTGTAGATCACTTTGGGTAGTATAGACATTTTAACAATGTTGATTCTTCCCATCCATGAGCATAGTATATTTTTCCATCTATTTGCAAGTTCTGCTATTTCTTTTCTCAGTGTTTCATAGTTTTCCTTATAGAGGTCCTTTACCTCTTTAGTTAGATATATACCTAGATATTTTATTTTCTTTGTTGCTATTTTGAAGGGTATTGAGTCTTTAATTTGGTTTTCCGATTGACTGTTATTGGCATATATAAATGCCTCTGATTTGTGTATATTAATTTTGTAGCCTGAGACTTTGCTGTATTCGTTAATCAATTCCAGGAGTCTCTTGGTTGAATTCTGGGGGTTTTCCAGATATAACATCATATCATCAGCAAAAAGTGAGAGTTTGATCTCTTCCTTCCCTATTTGGACTCCCTTGATTCTGCTCTCTTGCCTGATAGCTCTCGCAAGGACTTCCAATACTATGTTGAAAAGTAATGGAGACAATGGGCAGCCCTGTCTGGTTCCAGTTCTAAGTGGGAGTGCTTTCAGTTTTTCCCCATTCAGTATGATGTTGGCTGTGGGTTTGTCATATATGGCTTGTATCATTTTTAGGTAGGTTCCATCAATGCCTATTTTGTTAAGCGTTTTTATCATAAAAGGGTGTTGAATTTTGTCAAATGCTTTTTCTGCATCTAATGAGAGTATCATATGGTTTTTGTTTTTGCTTCTATTTATGTGGTGAATTACATTTATAGATTTACGTATGTTGAACCACCCCTGCATCTCGGGGATGAAGCCCACTTGGTCGTGGTGGATTACTTTTTTGATAAGTACTTGGATTCGATTTGCTAGTATTTTATTGAAAATTTTTGCATCTATATTCATGAGGGAAATTGGTCTGTAGTTCTCTATTTTTGTTGTGTCCTTTCCAGGTTTTGGTATTAATGTTATATTGGCTTGGTAGAATGTGTTGGGGAGAACTCCATCCTTCTCAATATTGGAGAATAGTTTATGTAGGATGGGCACCAGTTCTTCTTTGTATGTATGGTAAAATTCAGGTGTGAACCCATCTGGACCAGGGCTTTTCTTTTTGGGAAGGTTTATTATTGCTGTTTCGATTTCAGTTCTTGATATTGGTCTGTTCAGGTACTCTATTTCTTCCTGGTTGAGCCTGGGAAGACTATGTGTTTCTAAAAATTTGTCCATTTCCTCCACGTTCTCCAGTTTGTGTGCATAAAGATTTTTGTAGAATTCATAGATGATATCTTGTATCTCTGTAGCATCGGTTGTGATTTCTCCTTTCATGTTCCTAATGGAGGTTATTAGAGATTTTACTTTTGTGCTCTTGGTTAGTCTAGCCAGAGGTGTGTCTATTTTATCTTTTCAAAGAACCAACTTTTTGTTTTATTAATTTCCCTTATAGTTTCTTTGTTGTCCTTTTCATTTAGTTCTGATTTGATCTTAGTAATTTCTCGCCTTCTGCTGGGTTTGGGATCGTTCTGTTCTTCTTTCTCCAGCTCTTTGAGTCTATTCGTTAGGTTGTCTATTTGCATGTTTTCTGTCTTTTTGATATAGGCATTTATGGATATGAATTTTCCTCTCAGGACTGCTTTAGCTGCATCCCATAGATATTGATAAGTTGTATCTCCATTGTCATTTAATTCAAAGAAATTTTTGATTTCCATCTTGATTTCTTCTTTTATAGAATAATTATTCAGGAGAAGGTTATTTAGCTTCCATGACTTTGAGTAAGAGTGAGGGTTTCTGTTTGTGATCATTGTTATTTTTATTCCGCTGTGATCTGAGAAGATGCATGGTATAATTTCTATTTTTTTGAATTTTTGAAGACATGATTTATGTCCTAGGACATGGTCAATCTTAGAGAATGTCCCGTGAGCTGATGAGAAGAATGTATATTCTGTGGACTTTGGGTAGAATGTCCTATAGATGTCAGCCATGCCCATTTGTTCTAGCATTCTATTTAGGTCCATTATGTCTTTGTTTATTTTCTGTTTAGAGGATCTGTCCTGTACTGTCAGTGGGGTGTTAAAGTCTCCAGCTATTACAGTATTGTTATCTATCATTTGGTTGAGATCTAGTAGGGTTTGCTTTATGAATCTAGGTGCACCTAGGTTGGGTGCATATATATTGAGTATAGTCATGGCTTCTTGATGAATTGTGCCTTTAATCAGTATGTAGTAGCCATCTTTGTCTTTTATTATTTTTGTTGGTTTGAAAGCTAAGTTATTGGAAATTAAGATTGCCACACCAGCTTTCTTTTGGTTACCATTTGCTTGAAATATCGATTTCCATCCTTTTATTTTCAGTCTAAATGCATCTTTGCAGGTTAGGTGAGTTTCTTGAAGACAGCAGATACTTGGATTGTATTTTTTTATCCATTGGGCCAGTCTATGTCTCTTGAGCGGGGAGTTCAAGCCATTCACATTTATTGAGAAAACTGATAAGTGAGACAGTTTTTTGTTCAGCTTGTTGGGTAGAACTTCATTGTGATGTTTTCTCTCCTGGGCCATTGTGGTATCTGGAATTTGATCTTTAGCTCTTGAGTAGTTTTACATTCGTGGATCTTTCTTGTGCTGATCCGTGTATAATTCTCTTTTGAGTACTTCTTGGAGGGCTGGTCTTGTCTTGGTGAATTCCCTCAACCTTTGTTTATCTGAGAATGTCTTGATTTCTCCTTCGTATAGAAAACTTAGCTTAGCTGGGTACAAGATTCTAGGCTGGGCATTATTCTGTTTCAGAAGCGTGAAAATGGGGCCCCAACCTCTTCTTGCTTGTAAGGTTTCAGCTGAGAAATCTGGCGTAATTCTGATGGGTTTTCCTTTGTAAGTTACTTGTTTCTTTCTCCTTACAGCTCGGAGAAGTGACTCTTTAGTGGATATTTTGGTCAGCCTGATGACTACGTGGCGTGGTGTTTTCCTATTTGCTATGAATCTCCCAGGGGACCTTTGAGCTTCTTGAATCTGTATGTCTAGAGTATTGGCAAGGCCTGGAAAATTTTCCTTGATTATGACTTCAAATAGCTTGTCCAACCCTTGCTTGTTATCTTCTTCACCCTCAGGAATGCCAATAACTCTCAAGTTAGGTTTCTTCACATAATCCCACATTTCTTGAAGACTCAGATCATTTCTCTTACTTTTTCGATCTATCTCTGTGACTGACTTATTTAGTTGGAAGGAGTTATCTTCAATTTCTGAGATTCTTTCCTCTGTTTGATCTACCCTGCTCTTGAGCCTTTCCACAGTGTTTTGTAGCTCTCTGAGTGAATTCTTCACTTCTAGGAGTTCAGTTTGGTTTTTCTTCAATATTTCAATTTCTTTAGTGAATTTTTCCTCCAAATCCTGTATTTTTTTTGTGTTTTCCTTGTGTTGTTTATCCATTGATTCTTGTATATTATTCAGCTTGTTTATAATCCATAATTGGAATTCTTCCTGTGACATGTTGGTGTTTTGAGTCTGGTTTGTGTCAAATGGTTGGGAGCTGGTATTTCTCTTTGGGGATGAGCTTTCCATTTGATTCTTTGTGCTCTCCGTGTTTTTTCGCTGGGCCCTTCCCATCTAGATTTATCGTTGGATCTTTACTTATAGGTTTAGTCTGGTTAACAGGACTCTTTGTGGTCTATTCTTAGGCTGTGAAACAGTCTAGGTATGTTGCTTCTTTTGGCAAGAGGGGGAGACTGTTGTGTATTGTTCAGAGATTTTTCTGTTTCCGTTGGGGGACTGCTTCCGATGGGTCCAATCCTAGAGGATTGGAGTGATCCAGGACCGCTTTGGTGAGTTAGGACACTGTGTTGTGGTCTTTCAGAAGGCAGGCAGGGTCCACACTAATAGTAGACCGAAATTCTCTTTGTTTGTTTGTTTGTTTGTTTCCCTTTGGTTCTTCCTCTATAGGGGAGGTTTCTGACTCTATCTGCCGGCAAGATAGTAGCTATTGGGAGAGGACGGTGACTTCGCTTGCTCAGCGCCCCAGTTGCTGTAGCTCCCACGGGCAAAAGTCTGTCTTGGCCCAATGTCCCCAGGGATCAGGTTCCACACTCTCGCTTCTGGAGAAGTATTCAGTGTTTACACTTGGGCGGGGATCCTATATAAGGTCCGTGGACCAGGGGAGAGGGCCGTCCAGGGAGCCTCTTGGTACCCTATTGCTCCGCAGTGACTTGGCTGTGGGCCCTAGAGTGGCGATTGCGTGCCCGCAGATCTCCGGCCCTGGGGGTGACTACTCAGGATCCGGTATGTACCAGAGCCAGGGACCTGGCCCGTTCCGAAGCTCACTGTGGGTCCCCAGTTAGAAGGCGAAAAGAGAGGAGAAAGAGAAGAGAAAAAAAAAAAGAAAAAAGAAAAGGAAAGAAAGAAAAGAAAGAGGAGAAAACGAAAGAGAAAAGAAAAAAAAGAAGAAAAAGAAAGAAAGAAAAAGAAAGAAAGAAAAAGAAAAAAAAAAGAAAAAAAAGAGAAAAGAAATGCAAAAAGCCAAACCAAAAAACACCAAAAACGCCAACAAAAATGAACAAAAACAAACTACATAGCACCTCACCACACCGCAAGGCAGAAAGATACACAAATCTGAAGTATATAATTCAGCGACTCAATGTTTTTTTGTTTGTTTGTTTGTTTTACGCCTTAGCACAGCTCCGCCCCTTCACTTCCGCTCGGCTGGGTCCGGAGCGGCCATTAGATGTTTTTGTTTTTACGCCTTAGCACAGTTCCGCCCCTTCACGCCCGCCCGGCTGGGTCCCGGGTGGTTTCGCAGTGGATTTCAAGATGGCGTCTGCACGCCCGCACAGCTCCGAGGGTGGTGGGGATCCAACCTCCGCGCTCAAAAAGGCGCGGCAGCCAGAGGCCCAGAGGGCAAAGGTGCCCGCCGAGGCTGTCCGCCGCCGGAAAAAAAAAAAGAAAAAGAAAAGAAAAGGAAGAAAAAAAAAAAAACCCCAAAAAACAAAAACAAACACAAACACAAACACAAATAAACAAAACCCAGAAGAAATTTACCAAGAATAAAATATACAGTTCGGCGAGCCTATTCTTCTTGTTCGTGTTTGTTTGTTTGTTTGTTTGTTTTTGCCTTAGCGCAGCTCTGCCCCTTCACCCCGAGCGCGGCCCCGGCATATCCCGCACTCCTGGCGTTGGTTCAGAGACCAGCGGAGGGCGCCGGGCAGAGAGAGCCGCTCGGCACTTTATGGCTCCCGAGCGGTTTCGCCCTCGCTTTCAGGATGGCGCCTGCAGAGCTCCGGGGCTGGAGGAGACCGGCTCCCCGGCAGGCAGATACCGCCACTGCCCGGGGGCTGGCGAGCAAGGACATGCACCAGGGGTGACCGGCTGGAGAACCGCCGAAAAAGGCAGCACGGGCAGAAAGAGCCGCTGGGCACTTTTTGGCTCCCGAGCGGTTTTGCCTTCGCTTTCAAGATGGCGCCTGCCGAGCTCTGGGGCTGGAGGGGACCGGCTCCCCGGCAGGCAGAGACTGCCACTGCCCAGGGGCTGGCGAGCAAGGACACGCACCAGGGGTGACCGGCTGGAGAACCGCCAAAAAAGGCAGCACGGGGCACGACGCTATTTGCTGTCCGGGAGTCTCCTGCGCTTTTCTGCCCTGGGGCAGATCCGTCCCTCCTCGCCAAGCGCTGTCTCAGCTGAGATCCCCCAGGTTCTAAGGTAATTTCGCAAAAAAGCCTCCTGTCTCCAATGCGCCACGTATCCCTCAGTGATTCTGCGCTGGCCTGGGTCAGGGCTCTGTTCAATTGGGAGCGGAGGGCAAGCCGCTTTCCCGAGGGGCTGCATCCGCCCCGGCTGGGGGCGGGTGTATCTGACCCGCGCTCCGCTGGCTAGTGTCTGTCCCGCGTTCCCAATTTTCGTTCACCTCAGACCTCACTCGCTCTGTTTGTCCCACGCTGATTCTCCGTGGATTCACACTGCTGTTCCTGTGTGGGAGCGGTCCTCTAGCGTTGTGGCAGGTCCGGATCGATGCCTTCCTTCCCGGGAGCGCAGATTCAGGCCGTCACCACCACTCCGCCATCTTTGATTCCTCCCATATTCTTAACACATACAGACTCATCTAAGTAGCTCCCAAGCAGAAGAGAGAAAGAAATAGAGCTTCTAGAAAAATAATTCAGGGTGTCTTTCCCAATAAACTATTGTTTGCATTGAAAAGTCACTTTTCAGTGTCAAAACTGAGTAAGCTATATCTCAATGGAATGGCTGAAAAAAGTTTTGTTTTTCAGGAGAGTTGGTAGTCTTAAAACAGTTACTCCTTAGATGCTACAATAATGCACTTCAGTTTACTTTGTACCCTTCTGATGAAACCAAGATGTCTTCCAGACTTGTCTTTAACCATGGTTCCTTACCTTCTTTTTTTTTTAATTTTTTTTTTATTTCAGCTTATTATGGGGGTACAAAAGTTCAGGTTACATACGTTGCCCATGTACCGCCTATCCCCCCAAGTCAGAGCTCCAGGCGTGTCCATTCCCCAGACAGTATGCATTGCACTCATCATGTAGGTATACACCCATCCCCTCCTTGCACCCCCCCTCCCCGAGTCAGCACCTTCAAGTGTGACCATTCCCCAGACAGTGCCCAATGCACTCATCATGTAGGCATACACCCATCCCCTCCCTCCACCCCCCACTTCAGTCTGATATCCAATTGGTATCATTCCCAAATGTGCATTTAGGTGATGATCAGAGAAACCAATTTTCTGGTGAGTACATGTGATGCTTGTTTTTCCATTCTTGGGATACTTCACTTAATATAATGGGTTCCAACTCTCTCCAGGAGAACCAAAGAAATGCCATATCACTGTTATTTCTTATAGCTGAGTAATACTCCATGGTGTACATATACCATAATTTACTAATCCAATCATGAATTGATGGGCATTTGGGTTGTTTCCACATCTTTGCGATTGTGAATTGTGCTGCTATAAACATTTTGGTGCAGGTGTCTTTGTCATAGAATGACTTATGTTCCTTTGGGTAGATGCCCAATAATGGGATTGCTGGATCGAATGGTAGGTCTATTTGAATCTGTTTAAGGTATCTCCATAATGCTTTCCACAGGGGTTGCACTAGTTTGCAGTCCCACCAGCAGGGTATGAGTGTTCTGTCTCTCCGCATCCACACCAACATGTGTTGTTTTGGGACTTTTTGATAAAGGCCATTCTCACTGGGGTTAAGTGATATCTCATTGTGGTTTTGATTTGCATTTCTCTGATGATTAGGGATGTTGAGCATTTTTTCATATGTTAGCCATTCTTATATCTTCTTTTGAAAAATTTCTATTCATGTCGTTTGCCCACTTCTTGATAGGGTTGTTTGATTTTTTTCTTGCTGATTTTCCTGAGTTCTAAATAGATTCTTGTCATCAGTCCTTTATCTGATGTGTAGTATGCGAAAATTTTTTCCCATTCTGTAGGTGGTCTGTTTATTCTCGTGACTTTTTCTTTGGCTGTGCAGAAGCTTTTTAATTTAATCAGATCCCATTCATTTATTTTTGTTGTTGCTGTGGTTGCCTTATGGGTCTTCTTCGTAAATTCTTTGCCTAGGCCAATGTCTGTACCTTCTTAACATTCCTCCAAATGTATTGTACTCTCTCCTCTACCTTTGGGCTCTACTCTACCCCATGATGTCCTTCAATTCTCTTACATCTGGTTGAAAAGTTACCTCCTCTTTCTTCTTCAAAAAGTCTTCCAAGATTAATCCCCTCCATCTTCCATCATTGCCAAACTCAGAGTTCTCTTAAGTCTCAAGTCTTTAGTTGATGGTGTATTATCAATAACTATTAATAGTTGTTTTTAAATAATTCCCAAGCTGCATCTTTTCTATTGTCCAGTGTGGCACTATAGTAGTAGTTGAGAACATGGGCCTAGAGTCTAACTGTTAGAGTCAAATCCCAGTTCTACTATCATTAACTGTATGACTTTGGGCAAATCATTTAAATTCTTGGTACCTGTGTTTTCTCACCTGTAAAATGAGGATAATATTGATGCCTATTTATAGGGTTGTGAGCATTGAAAGATAGTATATAGAAAATGCTCAGAAAGCATTCAGTAAATGTTAGTTATTAGTAGTAAGAGAAGTGACATCAGCAGAACCAATATGTGTAGAGGAAATAGCATGATTGCATTGAAACCCAGATCTACAGCTTCATAGCATAGTGATATTGGGCATGTTACTTAAGCTTTCTGAGCCTTAGTTTCTTTATATGTAAATGGAGAAAATAATAAATATTTCAACTTCTGGGCTGAACTGCTATGGAATAAACACAAGCTGGTACTTGGAGGTATTGACAAATATTTGTTTTCTTCTTTGCTAACTTGTCAATAAAAAAACCCAAATACTGCTTATTTTAATAAAGCTAATATTTTCTTTTCCCATCACCTTTCTACTCCTACTAATCAGTTAATTCAGTGGAACTTTGGCAAAAAAAAAAATTAATCCACCTGTGTATTAATCATCTTGGAGAGTGAACACATTATGGTTGATTTTTTTTGATCTTGCAACCTGGATTCACATGCTTGAATTATTGTCTAGGTTTGTTAACTTCTTCCTAAGGACCATCCATGTTCCCAGGTAATATTATTGTGTCCACAGAATTTCCTGCCCTAAGTTAAAGAATAGGTATTTGTGAATTGCAGGCAGCACAGTGGATAGTCAAAATCAACAAGAATCGAATGGTCAACTGCTCCCTTAACCTAAATGCCTGATTCTGAATCCCAATTTTAATTTTCTCATTGTTTCCATATCCTCAGTGGATGTGGACATTGTTTCCAGATGCATCCCTATAGCTCTCTTGACAATGACAACAATGAGATAAAATATTGAAGTTCAGTTTTTGGTCCTTATTATACACCATGAAAAAAAGGTAAGGAGTTTGGTTCTTTGTCTTTCCACATAATAATGCACACCTCAGGTTGGTAAAGAATCCCTTAAAGTGGGCTGTAGGCTAGCAGCATCAGGATCAACTGAGAGCTTGTTAATACAAATTTTCAGGCCCTACCCCTAAACTACTGAATTAGAATCTCTGGAGGCAAGGCCCACCCACCTGTGTTTTAACAAACCCTCCTGTTAATTCTTGTGCCAAAGTTTGAGAAGCCCAACTCTTCAGAATCTTGCCAAGTCTTGAGTGACTTGTAACAAAATGCTTTAAAAAACAGGCAAACTCAGCACAATTCACAATAGCAAAGATGTGGAAACAACCCAAATGCCCATCAATTCATGATTGGATTAGTAAGCTGTGGTATATGTACACCATGGAATATTACTCAGCTATAAGAAATAATGAAGATACGACATCTCTATGGTTCTCCTGGAGAGAGTTGGAACCCATTATATTAAGTGAAGTATCCCAAGAATGGAAAAACAAGCATCACATGTACTCACCAGAAAATTGGTTTCCCTGATCATCACCTAAATACACATCTGGGAACGACACCAATCGGATATCAGACTGAGGTGGGGGGCAGGGGAGGGGATAGGGGTATGCCTACACAATGAGTGCATTGCGCACCCTTTGGGGAATGGTAACGCTTGAAGGTGCTGACTCGGGAAGGGGGGGTGGGGAAGGGAGGGATATATACCTACATGATGGGTGCAACGCGCACTATCTGGGGAACAGACACGCCTGGAGCTCTGACTTGGGGGGAAAGGCGGTACATGGGCAATGTATGTAACCTGCAATTCTGTATCCCCCATAACAATAAGATGAAATAAAAAAAAACAGGCAAACTCTACATTTAGGCATAGAAAGTTAAAGAATATTGGCCTAGTTTCAATTTGTAGTGTTCAATACTTGAAACTCTCAATCACTGATTCTTTACTTCAGATTTTATTACAATCCTGGGGATATCTTTCAGTGACCTTGAAGGATGTCATGGAATTCTAAAAAATAAACCCCTCAAAACAAAATAAATTTTTAATATAGTTTTTAAAGCTATGCATTCTGTAGCAGAATATGGAGTCACTTGAGACTAAACAAATAAAAGGATGTCAAAACTTTCTAAGTCTGAGAATCACTGTCCTCAATATTTTATGATCTTACCACTAATTGCGCACATAGATGTGACTTGTACTATTGTTTTCTCTTTAAGTCTACACTGAATTTAAATCTGTAGAATTATAGTTCTTAATAGAAAAATGTATTCTCATATATCAGAAATGATAAATAAGTCAGAGTGGGACCAAATAAATACACAGCATACTGGACCTTCATGGTGCAGATCCTTCTTGAATTAGTTTTCACTCCTTTAGTGAAATATGTAATATCAGGGCCACCTGCCGTAACGTAGCAAAACAAAAACAACCCACGAGCTGCCAAGCACACCTCTGTTGCAGAGGTGAATGACTCAGGCAGACTTCAGCATTTAATGAAGCCTATTGTTTCCTTTAAATTAACTGAGAGCTATTAAATTCTGCTGATGGCAAATAACTTCTGACCACGAGCCCTTTTATTCATCAAACTTGAAAAGCAAGTGAGGTTCTGGAGTGACACACACAGGAAAAAAAAAAAAAAAAACAAAAACAGAAAAAAAAATTTCCCGGAAGGAGGAATCTTTTATGGCCTTCTAACATATTGGCGTCCATGTAGAGAGATACTATTGGTGACCCATTCACTGCTCTAGGACAGGCCATTTGAGTAGTTTTTCCAGTGCGAGGGTATAGAATTACAGGTATAAATTATGGCTTTAACATTCACCACCAGCTGACTTAGCTCCTTTCAGTGGGAAGTATTTCAGAAGCAAGACCTGGTACTCATTTTGGACACTCGAGAAATGACAGTAAGGGGCAGAAACCACAAGAGGGGCTGGCTTCATCCTCCTTGCCAATGAGATACTCCTATGACTTATTTGAGAGCTTTTTGCTCCTCAGTCACCTCATCTTTTGATGAAATGGGACACCTGTAGGTCTTCTAGTTTTTGCTTAAAAAATAAGTGCAAGAATAAAATTTCTAAAGTAGCCCCAGGCCTGATTAAAGAGGAGGAGCAGTAGAATGATGCCTGCTCTATTGATCTGGATGCTCTTATCCTCCTCACTTCTGAGAGGTGAAATTCAAGGAGCAGGAAGTGGTAGGGATGGAAAGGAAGTAGAGAATAGATGACAGACACAAATGGAAATGGTGGTTTCCAGACAGACCATGCATTTGGGAGTTATGTTTTAAGGGTATTCTCCTCTATCATTGGCTATGGTATAGAACAGACCTGTGTCCTTGAGTCCTTTGAAAGCCATTCTCCTGGGAAGCTCTCTTCTTGTGTGCTCATGTTCCCAAAATTGCCAGTGTGTAGCATTGTCTGGAGTGCTGGATGTGTCAATCATACACCTAATATGGCCACAGCTCCAGCTAAGTGACACTGTCTAGCCTACAGATAACAATTAGCTAAAATTATCCAGCTTAAAAAGTGGCTCATTAATTTGCATTTCCCTGATAATTAGTGATGTTGAACATTTTTCGTTTGTTGGCCATTTGTCTATCTTCTTTTGAAAAACGTTCATTCATATCTTTTGCCCACTTTTTGATGGGGTTGTTTTTCTCTCGCTGATTTGAGATACCACCTTACCTCTATCAGAATGGCCATTATTAAAAAGTAAAAAAATAATAGATGCTGACATGGATGCAGATAGAAAGGAATGCTCATACACTGTTGGCAGACTGCAAAGTAGTACAATCTCTATGGAAAACAGTATGGAAATTCCTCAAAGAAATAAATGTAGATTTACCATTTGTTTTTTTGAGACAGAGTCTCACTCTGTTGCCCAGGCTAGAGTGCTGTGGCATTAGCCTCGCTCACAGCAACCTCAAACTCCTGGGCTCAAGCAATCCTCCTGCCTCAGCCTCCTGAATAGCTGGGACTACAGGCATGTGCCACCATGCCCAGCTAATTTTTTCTATATATATTTTTAGTTGTCCATATAGTTTCTTTCTATTTTTAGTAGAGACGGGGTCTTGCTCTTGCTCAGGCTGGTCTCGAACTCCTGAGCTCAAACGATCCACCCGCCTCGGCCTCCCAGAGTGCTAGGATTAAAGGTGTGAGCCACCGCACCCGGCCTTAGATTTACCATTTGATCCAGGAATCCTACTACTGGGTATCTACCCAAAGGAAAAGAAGTCATTTTATAAAAAAGACATCTGTACTTGAATGTTTATCACAGCACAATTCACAAATGCAAACATAAGGAATCAACCTAAGTGCCCATCAATTCATGAGTGGATAAAGAAAATGTGGTATGTATATACCATGGGGTACTACTCAGCCATTAAAAGAAATGAAATAATGTTTTTTTGCAGCAACTTGGGTGGAACTGGAGACCATTATCCTAAGTGAAATATCTCAGGAATGGAAAAACAAACTCCATATGTTCCTACTAATAAGTGGGAGCTAAATGGTGGGTACGCACTGACACAAAGAGATGTAAAGGACATTGGAAACCAAGAAGGAGGGAAGATATGGGAGTTTGAGAGATAAAAACTTATCTATTGGGTAAAATCAACAGTATTCTGGTGATGGGCACACTAAAAACCCTGACTTAAGCATTATACAAGGTATCCATGTAACAAAAACATTTGTACCCCTTTAATATGTTGAAAGTTTCTTTAAAGTGGCTCATTTAGTTGAAGAGGAAAAATATTTGTGAACTCAGTCCTGTATGTGCCATGTCTTCACCTATTTCTTCTCTTTCAAAACACAAAACAACTAGTCCAGGCTCCTTTCAAGCTTATAGTGCCAGGGGAGCAATGAGGAAGGAAGGAATATAGATGGTGGCTTCCCCTTTTAGGAAGGATTGCTCTTCTTCAGTTTTCTTTCTCCAGCCTAGTAACCACAGTGTATTTCTGTATAGCTTTTCCTCAACCTTCAGAGTTTTGATTCCGTTCCCCCAATTTCTTTTGAGAAAACTGACCCCACCCCTCATTCTAAGAGTGAGATATATCACTTAGACTTGAGATTCTTGGAGTAATCCCATTCCTTGACCATAGGTATTGGTTCAGGGATGGATTTGTGACATAATACTAGGAACTCCTGGGAAAGAAGTTTCTAGGGTCTTTAGAGCTAAACTGACTGTCTCCCTCCCTTGAAGAGTATGTAGTTCTGGGAGTCAGTGGAACTATTTTGAGACCAGAAAAGGGAAACATCCTGAGGATAAAGTTGGCACATGGAGGAAAGATCTGGGCCTTCTATTTCACTGTTGAAATGCTGAATCAACTCTACACTGAAACCTGCATACCCTAACCCTAGGCTGTCAAGTTAAATAAGCCTTTTATTCAAGCTGTTTTGTGTTGGCTTTTCTATTACTTGAAACTGACTTCACCCTAATAATAGAGTGAATGGAAATGGGACTTGAGGTGGGTAGTTAGATGAAGACAAATTTCCACCATGCTTCCAAATTAGTAGAAGAGATCTCTCAGAGGTGGTGGAATTCAGAGATAGGTGGAAGGCATTGCAGACATTAAGGAGTCTCTGGGATGCTAGTATTGATGTGCCTATATTCTTTTTCTGTGTCTATGTACAGGTCCCTCAGTAAGCTGAGTTTCTGCCATAGCTGCCTAATATTGAGCAGGTACTCAATGACTGTCATATACAATTGAATGAAACCAATGTTATATATGTGAGAAAGCATGTACACCTCTTCCGTTCACTTCTTGATCAATTTAGTAGTGTCATAAAGAGGTCATATTTCCACAGTCCACCAGACTGGGCTTTTTCATGAAGAACAGATCTTTGGGATTATAGGTGATGACCTTTTGCAGGACAATGGAAATAGATAGCACCATAGAGCAGAGGAAGGGCAGGCAGCACAAATTAAGCCTTCATTCTTGCTGCAGTTGCTTTCAAAATATTTTGACACTCCCTTGCCCTCTTTAGTTCCTTTCTAAGCTGCATTGACCTCTGTATCTTTCAGTGTTACTTGTACTATATACTTATTATTCCAGAATAAGTGTGTGTCAAGGAACTTCCACTTTGTGTAAAATCAATCAAGAACAAATAACACACTGTTCACTCCTAAAGGAAGCTGACAGTAAGATGACTGAAATGTATTTCTCTTGAAGAAAGGGTTCTTGTGTTACCCTTCATATCCTCTTGGCCCCACCATGGGTCTCATAACAATTCATGCCCATCACATGTAGGGTCAACAGTTGATCTGAGTATACTCACTTTTGAAAATAATTGACTTAGTATTTGTTTCTAAAACAGACTCTACAGTAGGCCTCCCAGTTAATGCTGCAATGAATGTAATCTATTTTACAGAATCATCAGGTTAGAGGTAAGCAACAATTTTAAGACTTTTAATATATAGGATATCCACAAAATCCCTGTGTGATTTGAAGTTTTAATAAATTTACTTGTCTGTGCAAAACAGAAAGCACTAATACAAGATTTAAATAAAATTCTTAATGATTTGTTCTAATTGATTTACTTTGATTTCTTATGTTATACTGAATAGCTATATAAAAATGTACCAAAAATGATGGCAGACATGAAAGCTAACATTAATACAATTAAATGAGCTAAAATTTAAGTCATTTCCAAGTAGTGGCAATAGTTTATAAGTATCCTTTTCCATGATGTATCAAAATTTCTTTGATTTCAAACGGTCATTGCCCATTTTATATCACCTGAAGCAACTTATTATCTTAGTAGTGAATTAGAAGCCAGTATGGGCAGGAGAAATATTAAAATCCCACCCAATTTCCCACCACTTTCCTCTCCTGTCTCATAGATTCTGAGATTCCTCTGTTTTCTTTTTTGGGTGTCATGAGGAAAATTTAGGTGACTTTCGTGTTGCAGATTGGAATATTTGATGGGGGAATGGAGTTCAAAGAGGAATTGATAATGAGTAGTGACCAAATATTATGATTTGGAACAATAGGCTAATAATCAAATTCATGCCTTATAAAGGACTGTTGTGCCAGATATGCCATTTTTCACATGGACCAATTCAGTACATAAAATTTGTAATCAGATCAACAAAGCATTTTTTTTCTTTCTACCAGTTGGGGAAATAAGCTTGCTCTTTGAACCTTTCTTTAACAGTGATATATGTTGCAATACTGTTTAACCAAGCGGTTCTTTGAAATACCAGGTTCTCTAGTACATTAAGGAATTTATATGGAGTCAGTCAAAAGATTGGTGGGCAGAACAATTTAATCCTAAAATTAATGTAATTGAGAATTTGAAATTAAGAGAAACTTTCTGGACTGGATAATATAACTCAGAAGGATTTCAACAGAAGATCCATTTAGGCATCTTTTATGATATGATTTTTTTTTTCATTTCAGAATATCACTGGAGTACAAATGTTTTGCTACATGAATTGCTTATGTACAGTTTTAGTCAAAGTTATAAGTGTGCCCCTCACCAGATAGTGTGCATTGTACCTGCTGGGTGTGATTTTACCCTCTTTGCCCTCTCACTTGCTTGATTTCTGTTGAGTTTTACTTCCATATGTGCACGTGAGTGTTGATCAATTAGTTCCAATTTAATAGTGAGTACATGTGGTGTTTGTTTTTCCATTCTTGAGATACTTCACGTAGGAGAATGGTTTCCAGTTCCATCCAGGTTGTAACAGAAGGTATTAATTCATCATTTTTTTAATAGCTCAGTAATACTCCATGGTATACATATACTACATTTGATTAATTGACTCCTCTATTGATGGGCACTTGGGTTGATTATACATCTTTGGGATTGTGAATTGTGCTCCAATAAACATTCGAGTGCAAGTGTCTTTTTGCTAAAATGGCTTTTTTTTCCTTTGGGTAAACACCCAGTAGTGGGATTGCTGGATCAAATGGTAGGTTCTTTGAGGTATCTCCATACTACTTTCCATAGAGGTTATACTAGTTTGTAGTCCCACCAACAGTGTATAAGTATTCCTCTCTCTCCACATCAACGACAGAGTCTGCTATTTTGGGACTTTTTGATAAGAATCTCACTGGAGTTAGGTGATACCTTATTGTGGTTTTGATTTGCCTTTCCCTAATGATTAGAGACATTGAGCATTTCTTCATATGTTTATTGGCCATTAGTATATCTTCTGTTGAGAAGCTTCCTTTCATATCTTTTGCCCATGTTCTAATGGGGTTGTTTGATGTTTTCTTGCTGATTTTCTTGAGACATTTGTAGATTCTGGTTATTAGACCTTTATCGGGTATATAGCACGCAAATATTTTCTCCCATTCTGTAGGATGTCTCTTCATTCTGATGATAGTTTCCTTGGCTGTGCAGAAGGTTTTTAATTTGATCAGGTCCCATTTGTTTATTTTTGTTGTTGCTGTGATTGCTTTTGGGGTCTTCTTCATAAATTCTTTGTCTAGGCTGATATCTATAAGAGTTTTTCCAACATTTTCTTCTAGAATTCTTTTTTTTTTTTTTTTTTTTTGAGACAGAGTCTCACTTTGTTGCCCAGGCTAGAGTGAGTGCCATGGCGTCAGCCTAGCTCACAGCAACCTCAAACTCCTGGGCTCAAGCGATCCTCCTGCCTCAGCCTCCCGAGTAGCTGGGACTACAGGCACGCGCCACCATGCCCGGCTAATTTTTTCTATATATTTTAGTTGTCCATATAGTTTCTTTCTATTTTTAGTAGAGACGGGGTCTCGCTCTTGCTCAGGCTGGTCTCGAACTCCTGACCTTGAGCGATCCACCCGCCTCGGCCTCCCAGAGTGCTAGGATTACAGGCGTGAGCCACCGCGCCCGGCCTCTTCTAGAATTCTTATGGTTTCATGCCTTAGGTTTAAGTCTGTTATCCATCATGAATTGATTTTTGTGGGGGGTGAGAGGTGTGGATCCTGTTTCAGTTTTCTACATGTGGCTACCTGATTCTCCCAGAACCATTTATTGAATAGGGATTCTTTTCCCTGGTGTATATTTTTGTCTGCTTTGTCGAAGAACAGATGGCACAATGTGGATGGTTTTATATCTGGGTTCTCTGTTCTGATCCATTTTCATGGGGATTGCATTGAATCTGTAAATCACTTTGGGTAGTATAGACATTTTAACAATGTTGATTCTGCTGATCCATGAGCATGATATGTTTTTCCATTTGTTTACATCCTCTGCAGTTTCCTTCCTCAGTGATTCATAGATCTCCTTGTAGAGGTCTTTCACTTCTTTGGTTAAATAAATTCCTAGTTATTTTATTTTATTTCATTTGTTGCTATTGTGAAAGGTATTGAGTCTTTGATTTGATACTCAGGTTGACTATTGTTGGTATATAAAAATGCTACTGATTTGTATACATTGATTTTGTAACCTGACACTTTGCTGATTTATTTATCAATTCTTGGAGTCTGTTGACAGACTATTTGGGGTTTTCTAGATATAAGATCACATTATAAGAAAAGGGTGATAGTTTGAGCTCTTCTTTCCCTATTTGGATAACCTTGATTTCCTTCTCTTGCTTGATTGCTCTGGGCAGAAGGTTGTGTATTTCCAAGAATTTGTCCATTTTCACAAAGTTTTCAAGTTTATGTGCATAAAGATTTTCATAGTACTTAGAGATGATATTTTGTATTTCTGTGGTATCAGTTGTAACATCTCCTTTTTCATTTCTGATTGAGCTTATTAGGTTCTTTCTTTTCTGTTTCTGGTTAATCCAGTGGGATGTCTGTTGATTTTGTTTATATTTTCAAAGAACCAACTTTTTCTTTCATTAATAATCTGTGTAATTCTTTTGTTATTGATTTCATTTAGTTCTGCTCTGTCCTTAGTTATTTCTTTTCCGCTGGTTTTGGGACTGGCTTGCTCTTCCTTTTCTAATTTCTTGAGGCAATTCATTAGATTGTTAATTTGTGATCATTCTGTCTTTTTGTTATAGGCATTTAAGACTGCTAATTTTCCTCTTAGAACTGCTTTTGGTGAATCCCACAGATTTTGATAACTTGTGCCCACTTTGTCATTTAGTTTGAGAAGTATTTTGATTTCCATCTTAATTTCCTCCTTGACCCAATAGTTGTTCAGTAGTAGGTTGTTTAATTTCCATGACTTTGTGTAGAGTTGAATGTTTCTGTTGGAATTGATTTCTAATTTTATTCCAGTGTGGTCTGAGAAGATACATGGTATAATTTCTATTTTTTGAAATTTGTTGAGACATGTTTTGTGGCCTAGATGTGATCAGTCTTAGAGAATGTTCCATGTGCTGATAAGAACATATATTCAGTAGTTTTTTGGTTGAATGTTCTGTAAATGTCTGTTAGGCCCATTTGCTCTAGAGTCCCATTTAAGTCCATCCTGTCTTTGCTTATTTTCTGCTTGGAGAATCTGTCCTGTTATGTCAGTAGGGTATTGAAGTCCTTGTCTATTACAATGCTGCTGTTTTGTCACTTTGTTTAGATCTAGTAGCGTTTGCTTTATAAATCTGGGAACACCTGTGTTAGGTGCATAAATATTTAAAGGATTGTTATATCTTCTTGTTGAACTGTTTCCTTCATCATTATATAATGACCATCCTTGTCTTTCTTTACTATTATTGCTTTGAAGTCTGTGTTATCTGATATGACAATGGCTACACCATCTTTCTTTTGGTTTCCATTTGCATGGAATATTGTTTACCAACCCTTTACCTTGAGTCTGAATGAGTCCTTATGGGTTAGATGTGTTTTCTGGAGACAGAAGATACTTGGCTTGTATTTTTATATCCATTCAGCCAGGCTATGTCTCTTGAGTGAGGAATTAAAGCCTTTCACATTTGTTGAAAGAATTGATAAGTGGCGTGGATTTCTGTTCATTTTGTTCAGTAGAACCTAATTGCTTTGTTTTACCTCTTGAGACATTATGGTATATGGGCTCTGAGGTTTAGCTTTTGGGTGACTTTACACTGGGGGGTGTCTATTATGCTGATCCATGTATAATGCAGATCTGAGTACTTCCTGCAGGGCAGGTCTGGTTGTGACATAATCCCTTGGTGTTTGCTTCTCTGAGAAATTCTTTATTTCTCCCTCATATAAGAAACTTAGTTTTTCTCGATACAAAATTCTAGGCTTGCGATTATTCTGTTAGAGAAGACTGAGTATGGGGCCCCAATCCCTTCTGGCTTATAAAGTCTCAGTTCAGAAGTCTGCAGTTCTTTTGATGGGTTTTTCTTTATAAGTTACCTAATGTTTCACCTTTTGGCTTATAGGAGTTCCTCCTTTGTATTAACTTTAGCCAGTCTGATGACCATGTCTCTTGGTGATTGACTCTTTTAGATGAATCCCCCAGGTGTTTTTTGAGTTTCTTGTACCTGGATATCTAAATTTCTAGCAATACCAGGGAAGTTTTCCTCAGTTATTCCCTCAAATAGGTTTTCCAACCCTTGTGTATTTTCTTTTTCACCCACAGGGATGCCTATGATTCTTGTGTTAGGCCTCTTTACATAATCCCATAATTCTTATTGGCTTTGTTCCTTCCTGTTATTTCTCTGTTCTTTTTCTTTGACTGACTTGTTCAATTCAAAGGTGTTGTCTTCAAGCTCTGAAATTCTTTGTTCTGCCTGATGTAGCCTATTCTCAAGGCTTTCCCCTGTGTTTTGTTATTTCCTTGAATGAATTTTTCATTTCCAGAAGTTCTGTTTGTTTTTTTAAGAATTCAATTTCTTTAGTGAATTTTTTCATTCATTTCTGTACTGTTTTTGTGGTTTCTTTATGTTGGGTTTCTATTTTCTCTTATATTTCATTGACCTTCCTTATAGTCCAGATTCGAAATTCTGTGTCAGTTATTTCAATATTTTCATTTTTGTCGGTCCCCATTGGTAGGGAGTTGTTTTCTTTTGGGGATGTCCTTTAGCTTTGATTTTTCATATTTCCTGAATTCTTTCACTGATTCCTTCTCATCTGGCTTCTCAGTTGAGATCTGGGAGTGGTAGGCATGGCTTGCAGGCCTGTCTTTGGGTTCCCAGAGATCAATACCTGACCATGCCAGGGAGAGGAATGCTGATCCTGTGTTGCCTATGGGGTGTTCTAGCAGGTTTGACAAATCTCTTGGGTTACTTCTGACCTGTTGTCTTCACTTCTTCCCTATGGTGTGATATGAGTTACACCCCCTAGTTTAATATCCAAGATGATTGGTGGTACATTTTAGCATGAATCAGCTGCTTCCTCTTTGCTTGAATTGGAAGGTGCTATGTTTAGCTATAGAGTCATTCTCCCGTCACCGGTTGATGTTTGTGTGGAAGAGCCAGTTGCTTAGATACTCTTTTGTGCCTGTGGTAAGCTGTGGTCCCCCAGGTGGGCCATATAAATACTCCAAACTTTCAGAGAGAGAGAGAGAGACCCTGTAGCTCCCAAGGGGTTACTTCATCTCTACTCCCACTGAGGTGGGGGGAGGAGCAACACAGATAATGGCTGGATTATGAGAGCCTAAAAGGCTTTGCAAAGCCTCAGCAGGGCTCAGAGTTTGCTTTTTGTGCTGCTAGGGGGAGCTGCTGGTGTGAGGTTCAGGGCAAGTGCTCTAAACTGGGAAGAGCTGTTTCTGAGGGAGACGTCTAAACGCTTGAATACTAAGGTCCTGAGCCACGCTATTTCCTTGTCTACGAGCACAAGGGTTAGTTTCCTCTCTAATGGCTGCTCACTGGAACCCCACAATACACTGCCATCAGATTAGTCCCTGTGAGTTCCCTAACCATCCAAGACTGGCTCTTGAACTTTCCCCCAGTCCGTGTGTCTGACCCACTAGCATGCATCTTAGCAAAATGCTGGCAGATAGGAGGTTCTTCAGTTGTGCATTTGTGCTCCACCACAAGACCCCAAGGTGAGAGTAGTAGGCCTCTATATACTCAGGGGCCTCAACCAGGGATACCCTCCTGCTGGAGAGAAGCATCCACTCACCAATTTCTTGGCTCAAGCTTCACTCCTTATTGTAATGAGTAGGGGGAGGGGCCGGTGCTCCTGTTCAGCTAGCACCAAGGCATTTGGTTACCGTGAGAACCAGGGGCTAGGTTATTTCTCTCAGAGTGCCACCCTCCTATCCAATATGGCTGTTCTCCAGCGGGGGTGCGGGGTGGGTGTGCACTCACAGATCCCCATTCCTCAGCACCCTTCCACACTCTTCCATGGGATATGTCTGTGAGGGCCTCCTTGCCACCCAAGTCCAGGACCAAGACCTCTCCCCTGTGTCTCCCTGCACTGTTCTCATGACTCGGGGGGCACCCAGTCTGGTCCGCCTGTCTAACCCACCAGCATGTGATCCCACAAAATGCTGGTGGGCAGGAAGCTCTCAAATTGTGGTGGCCCCATTCTCTGTGGTGAGCTCAGCTTGGAGTGGGCACCTGCCATAGAGAAGCAGTCATTCATAAGTTTCTCAATTCAGAGTACTCTCTCAGTTGCAGTGGGTGGGGGAGGGGTCGTGGCTACTAGTCAGCTGGAGCTCAAATTACTTTCTCTAATGCTGTCAGTAGGGAAGGTGCAGAGGAGGAAGTGTCGAGGTGTGACAAAGCTGGTGCTCCAGTCTCTCATGGCACTCTCCCATGGGGTGTCCCTTATGGATACCCAAACACCTAGAGTTCCCTGCTTCACCCCACTATTCCTATTTAGCCACTGTGCCTGGGCTCATGGAGAGTGGAACTACCTTCAATATACTTTGTGTCCCACTGTTCACCGAAGGCACATAGATGGGGAGGGGAAACCCCCCTTACCCTTTCACTGGGTTCTGAGACTCTCTGGGTTTGATCTCCACTGCTGTCTTCTCTCTCTCTTCTTCTTTCTCAGCTTCGCAGTTTTTCTCTGTGGGGTCCCAAGATGTCTCTGTTGTCTCTCTCTGTGATCCATACCTCAGCTGCGGCTCTTCTCTGCTCCACTCTGTCCAGTATTCTACCTTCCAGCCAGTACAGTCCAACAAGCAATGTCTGTAGTCAGCCATCGTGGCTCTCTCCTCTATAACATGATTTTTTAAAAGAAAGGAGTATATTCTTTTCATTGACTATTTCTGGGATAGCCATATATGACAGCTCCAAACAGCCAAGCATCTTATGAGAAAAAATACTGTGTTAAGAAAATAAAGTTCACTTAAATACAGATTAGGCACTCCACTCTTCCCCTTCTCTCCCCCACCCCCATCTCATCTACTTTTTGCTTGCCTAGGTACTCAAATCTCATGGTGATTCCTAAGTGGCAGGCTGCCATCTTAAATCCTATCACTATCCCTGGAACTCCATTTAATTTTAAGATGAAGATGAGGGCTTAGATACATTGCTTTGGGACTTAAGATGCTAGGAAATGTTAAAGCTGACACATTCTTGCTACCTAGAATCAAGACTGTGTACCTGAGAAAAATATATTGGGCAGTATTCCTAATTGTACAATGGCCAAGTTTTATTGTCTGATCATTTCTTCAGCTAATAAGAAGTACCATATGGCTGGTATGGACAGAAGGATGGGATATGCTATAGTAGAAAATGAAATATTGTGTAGATCACAATTTCTCCAAAAGAAAATTTGTCAGGGAATAGTAAAGAAATGCTTCCATTTGAAAACCTCTTGAAGAAATGTTGGAACTACATCGAAAGGTTCTTGTTATTCACATTGCTATTTCCTGCTACTAGTCCTCAGATAAGAGCATGAAATTGTACAAAGGAGTTTAAAATCATAACTTTGATCAGAGCCAAGGGGCAGTTACTATGAAGAGATGCCCTATAAAGACAATGAATTATAAGCCACTGAGCAGTTTATTCCTTGAGATGCATTCTGAATACTAGAATTTCCAGAGAAGCATGTACAAATAACTGGAACTTTATACTCCTTTTTACTCTAATTCTCCAATTGATGTAATTAAGAAGTTCTTTGTCATAAAACATGGGCACAGAACTCAACTCAAATCTGCCACCTTAGCAGTGAAGAGGGCCAGCAAGGTGTAGGGAAAATTTACTGAGGTGAAAAGAAATCTGAAGCTTACATGAGAGATGTCGTAGTAACTTTTTAAAAATTATTATTATTTTTTTCTCTTTTTTTTTTATCTTAATAGATTTAGTGATTACAAGTTGAATTCTATTACATGTATGTATTGTTTAGTGGTGAAGTCTGGGTACTTAGTGCACCCATCACCTGAATAGTGTACATTGTACCTCATAGGTAACTTTTCGTTCCTCACTCCCTCCCATCCTTCCCTCTTTTGAGTCTCCAGTGTCCATTATGCCACTCTGTGTGTCCTTGGTAGCCATAGCTTAGCTCCCACTTATAACTGAGAACATACAGCATTTGTTTTTCTGTTCCTGAGCTACTTCACTTAGGATAATGGCCTCCAGTTCCATCCAAGTTGCTGCAAAAGACATTCCTTCATTCTTTCTTATGGCTGAGTAGTGTTCCGTGGTATATTTATACCACATGCATCAGTTGATAGGAACATGGGTTGACTCCATATCTTTGCAATTGTGAATTGTGCTCTGATAAACATACAAGTATAGGTATCCTTCTGATATAATGATTTCTTTTTCTTTGGAGTAGATATCCATTAATGGGATTGCAGGATCAAATGGTAGATCTACTTTTAGTTCTTTGAGAAATCTCCATACTGATCTCCACGGAGGTTCTACTACTATACATTCCCACCAACAGTATATAAGCTTTCCCTTTTCACTGCTCCATGCCAATATCTATTGTTTTTTGACTTTTTAATAACGTCCATTTTAATTAGAATAAGATGGTATCCTATTGTGGTTTTTTGGTTTGTTTGTTTTGCTTTATTTTGTTTTGTTTGAGACAGGGTCTCACTCTGTCACCCAGACTGGAGTACAGTGGTGTGATAATAGCTCACTGTAACCTCAAACTCCTAGGCTCAAGGGATCCCCCCACCTCAGCCTCCAGAGTAGCTGGGACTACAGATGCATACACATCACCACACCCAGTTAATGTTTATTTGTTTGTTTGTTTGTTTTAGATATGATGTTTGGTATGTTGCCCAGAGTTGTCTGAAACTCCTGGCCTCAAGCAATCCTCCTACCTCAGCCTCCCAAAGTACTGGGATTATAGGCATGAGCCACTGAGCCCATCCCTTCATTTTGGTTTTAATTTGTATTTCCCTGATGACTAGTGATGAACTTTAAACTTACATACAGCTAGGGAAAGACAGGGGAAGGGGGATATTTTACTTTGAAAATGGATCTACTTTTCTTTGTGTACACAGAAAAAACAACCAAGAGATTGGAACAGAATTCAGCATGAATTCAGAGAGGAACTTGTGTGGCTATCAGGGAGGCTGTAGAAATGTAACACTTAATACTTAAAGAAACACAAGTTTTAGGTGATATAAATCACTTGGGAGGCAATGGTAATTTTAAAATATGAAGGTTATAGTAAATGCCAATTAATGCTGTTTAGTTGTTGAGCTATTGCTTGCAGAGAAGGGGTAGCTTCTTATAGCTATGGTCGACAATGACCTATGTTAGGATTTGATGGGGATACATAGGGATCCCTGAACTCTGAGTGGGGAGAAAGCCAGATGTATGAACAGAACATGACTTTCTGTTAAATTGCATGTGAAACATTTTGTTCATGGCTTAGGGAAGACATAATTTAATATACATTAACTATTATATTTGGAAGAGGGATGAACACATGACTGTGGTGCAATATATTCATTAACTTAAGTACTCATGACAGTTCTAGGTTCTTCTGCCTTTGGATATGAGTATAATTTAATTTTACTCATAAATGCATGGAGCAAATAGTGGATAATCCATTGGAATCGGCTCAGAATGGAAAAGACACATTATAGATGCCAATGTGCAGGTGGGGGTAAAGGATTGCCAAAATCTGACCCAGAGGCACTTCTGCCAAAATCATAATTCAGACTCAAGGAACTTCAAAAGCTGTGAGGAAGACAACAATGTGGAGAATCAGAGGATGCCAAGAGGTCAGCCTCTACTGAATATCCCCAAGACCCAAATCAGTGGTGTCACCCACCCACACAGGTATTGAGGTAGTTATAGGCGTAACCTTCAACATCAGGAACTGGGTATGTTTTAGTGGTTAGTCATTAGCCCTTCAAACCTTAAAAAGTGGCTAGATGTTGGGTGGAGAGATATAGGCAGTGGTGTGCTGGAGCTGGCTCATGTCAGTTTGTGAAAGCCAATTGTTACATTTTTAGGAATTTTGCAAGCAGTTGTTAAACCATGAGTAGCTTGGAATAGGCTATACCACCCCTCTTCCCCAGACAGCCAGGTGTTAAAGTTTATCAGCATACAACTGGATATGAAGCTTCTTGTACATAAAAAGATAAACCTAGAATTAGAGCTCTTCTTGGTCTTGACACTACACCCTGGTTTTTTTCCAGTCATCTGGTTTCTTAATCCTGTTCATACCTCAGAATGACCTAACTTCTGGAGTTCCTCATGGGCCGTGGTCTTTATCTGTGTTGACCACACCTATAGCCTTTGTTTTTTCAGTATCCTTAACCAGTTTTTAGTTTTCTCTTGATGGTCTATTCTGCTGGAGACCTTAATTAGGCCTTACTTTACCTGCCTTTAGTCCTGGCTTAGGTCCCTACATCCCTAACACCCATGGTGTCTTCAAGAACTAAACAAGAATGTTCAGTGTCTGTGTATATATCTTGAATAATACCCCTTATTGCAGCAGACACTGTTGGCGTTCTGTGAATACCCTTTGACACTTACCATTTTAGTATATGACAAGAGCATATACTGCAAACACCTGCAGTTCTTTCCCTGGGGGCCGTTGTTTAGGTCACAGATGAGGCAGGCTGGAGGTGCTGGCATGTTAATGAGGAGTTAATAGCTTCATCCAATGTCTCATGACAGTGGAAGTTAAATACCCCAGCTTCCTCATTCCTCAGGTGGAACAACTCTGAAGCATGTTCCACAGCCATCCCCTAGAAGTCTCTACCAGGATTGGGGCTCCAGTTACCCAAAGAGATAACTCATTCGGTAACACATGCCCTATTGTCTTCCTTACTTTCCCGGTATCACTTTCCCTCTGCCCTGCTGGTGCTCCTGGGATCACTTCCTAAATAAACCACTTGCACACACATCTTTTCTCCCAGTCTGATTCTGGGGGAGACCCAGCCTGAAGCACTTATCACCCTCATTATTAGGCCAATAACAAATGCAAGACATTTATGAATCAAATTCTGAAAAATGCCTTAGTTATAATACCCAAATAAGAAGATTCTTGACTAGCAGATTACACATTAGTAAATGTTCAACTCGGCATCTGCTTTATTTTTAATGCTGTGTAATGGCCAAACATTTTGCAGTGATGTTTATTGTGTTTTTCCTTTGCCTGATCAAAGTAATGCATAAGGGATACACACATAATTGTTTTTAGTTGTGTGCTTTATTTCTAAATCTGTATAAATAAATATAAAATGACAGAGGTGTCTATTTACTAAACACTGCATTTGATTATATGACATTACACAATGTGTCATAATGTTTCAGCTTGTAATTGTGTCCTTTAACTGTTGGTGCATAATTCTACAATTTTTAGGATAAAGTTCATCTGGAAACTGCATAAGTCACTCTTTAGTGGAATCCAGGAGTGCTTACAATTATAAAAGTTTGGGGAGCTTTTAGCTTTTATCTTCAAAAGTTTGGGGAGCTTTTTAGCTTTTAGCTTATAGCTTCAGGCATACTGGCTGAAGTCTAGGGATTTTTTTGAGTCATCTGAAACAATAAAAGATAAAGGATGGAGAGGAGCATTTCTTAAGAGAGGAAAAAATATCCAACTTAATATAATTATCAAAATATTTTCTCTAGTTAAGATTTTACATTCCTTTAATAATGGAAAAGAATTTCCCAGACCCTAAAAGGACTAAAAATAAAGATATATTATGAATTTGTATTTGATAACATTGCTGAATTTCCATATTTTTTCACATCCACAATAGGAAATTTGGGATACAAATCTCAGAGTACAACTATAGTTAGTGCAAGTTTTCATTGTACTTAGTGTGTATAGGTACAGAAATTATTCAGTACTATTAGATCTTTCTAAAATTTACTTTTTAGCCATGAAACCTTCAGTTGCCAAGGCCCATTAACCACATTCAGCACTAGTTGCAGATTTTGGGGGTATTTTTGGTAATTTTTAAATAATTTTTCTATAATGGAAAAGCAAGTGAAAAATTAAGTGGGCCCCTTTTGGTAACAACCCTACATTTCTTGATCATATAAATGCAGACAAATATAACAGCCTGAGATCCTTTATTTGATGGTATATAGTTCATGGGACTCAGCATTCTTACAGATTTAACATCTGTATTTCTGTTCAAGCTGTAATGATGGGTACTAATTACACATTCTTTTAGGGTTCCTTCCCAATGGATGTTTTTGAACTTGGTGGTTTAAATGCTATGACTTAAGAGATTTTTTATTTTTTATGTTCTATGAATCAGTGGTGCTTACTGCAGAAATGAAGATCTTCATGTAAATGATGAAATGTCATCTCAGTGGAATACCTAGGGATAGAGAGCACTTTCCCCTAAGAGGACAGGGCATCTTGGAGTCAGACATGCTACCATTGTGCCATGAGGTCCTTAGGACAGGGCATCTTGAACCATCCCTTAGTATGAGAAATTTTACTTTACTCACCCCTCACTCTTCACTATTGACTATTTTTTAATTCTAAGAAATGATTTTTCCATTTTATAAAGTAAAATCATTGCCCTCCCATGGTGATTTCGAATATAAACTTTAACCCTTTATCAATTTTCTAATTTTCTAAAATGATATTTCCATTTTATAAAATGTTACTATTGCTTCCCTCCTCCCCAGTTTGTAATACAGACTGTCAGCACCCTCATCCCTTTACAAGACTACCTATTCCTCATTCAAGTGTGAAGCACAAATGAGAATATGCTGCAGTGAGGTTTAAAAAAAACATTTAGGTTTAACATTAGACTCTATTGTCCTGTTGATCTTTGTCAGCTGAAACATACAGCTCTTCATCCCACTTTGGATTCCTGTGAAAGCAAAATAGTTCACGAATTGCAACACTCACCAATTTTGCAGAGGGGTATGGTGAAATAGCCTAATTAAAGATCCAAAATCATCATCCAGAGTCCATTTTAAAGTGAAAGTTCTTTAAAAAGAAATCCTATTTTTATCTTTTCTCATAGAATAAAAGAATAGAAATAGGAAGTAAAATAGCTTCCCCTATCAAAAATTGTCCACATATAGAAGGCATCCAGGTTTCCTGAAGATATCATTGGAGCAATATGGAAAGGGACAGTATTCACTTTTCTTCTAACCTCACTTTAGGTTTTATCGGTGCCCTTTTACAGACAGCAACTTTGTGTTGGCCTGTCTTCAAGGGAGATGTGGACTAAGATGGAATCACTTATTATAAAATATCTCCATAAATCTGGAATGTGCACATATATTTTGCCTTTATTATGGAAACTCAACCAAGAATATGTTGAAAAATTAAAACGGACTTATTCACTTTCTCTTTTCCCTTAGCCTTTATTTTCTGGGCTATTTAGGGAAATGTCGATGCTTCAGAGTAAAGCAAAATGGGCAAAAATCCAAGGGATTAAATTTAGTTTCTGTGGATGTATTCTCACCATAAAACATTTCCCAGTTATCTAAATTAATTGAACATGCAGTTATGACATGGAATGCCCCAAGGAACTGGTAGCAAAGTGTGATATACTTACTTTTCTAACCTTGGTTTTTCATCCACGTTACAGGTTTGGCTTCTTAAAAAGGAAGTCAGCCTGGATCACTGGCCCTTCTACCATTTGTTGGAGAGTTATCACTGATGAGAGACTGTCCATGCAGAAATTATCATGTGAATGCTTACACACACACACATACACACACGAACACATACACACACAGGAAAGATGTCTAGAGTTTCGTGTGTGTGTATATGTGTGTGTGCGCGTGCACGCATGCGTGAGATCTGATTTCAGTTTCCATGGAAATGGGTTAAATAAGGACTTTTAACAGACAGGAGTATGGGTGCGACTTCTCCTTTAGCTGTTCCCAGCTGCTGGGTTCCAGCTCAGTACTATTGAGACAAAATCTGAAATTATCTCAATCCTTTACATTATGAGATCAATATTGTAATTTGGTACCTGTAATATATAATTTTCTTTGCCACGGTGATAATCACTCATTCTTTCATGTGAAATGAACTAAAAAAGAACACCCACCCACCAACCCCCAGCAATTGCTTTAACACCCTGTGCACATATACTGCTTTGTTACTCCCCTCCCAGATTTTTCTCCTCCCTCTCCATACAGGTGTTGACCTATAACTAATAGACCCAGCATTTCTTCTCCCCCAATCCTAAATGCCAAATGGAAAACCAGAAGTATACAGAAAGAAGAGGCTAAACTTACATTTTTGTTAGGCCTCTGTTGACTTCCTGTAAGCCTAGACATGTAGGGTGTTTCCTGCTACAATTTTATTATCCTGTTTGTGATTATATATTAAACTAGGGCTAGGAAATGGGTTTTTCTTTTCTTTCTCCAGAGACCGAGGTGTTAACATTGTGACTGTTAAGCCAAAGAAGGCACCATATGCAAGGTTTTATAAGAAGACATCTGCTGCTAAACAAGCAAACAAAAAACCCCAAACCTCTGTAGGATATTGAGTCATATACGCTTTTTTTGATTGCTCATGTGGAAAAAACAAAACAAAAACAACTAAAAAGAACACATACTAATTATTTTTAAAGAGCATTGAAATATCTGGACATAAAAAATAAAGAAAAGGAAAAAATAATGAAACTGGAGATATTCCCCTGGTGCACTGCCATTGTATTCTTTGGTGTGTGTCTGTTAGAGGATTAGAAACATGTGTGAAAAAGTGAAAGCAAAAAAAGTAAGTATGTGAGGTGATGCACATATTAATTAATTTGATTTAATCATTCCACAATGCATACATATATCAAAACATCACATTGTATCACACAAATATATACAATTGTATATGTTAATTAAAAATAAATGAATAAAAAAGAAAAGTTGGAAGCAATAAGTTTTAAATCTCCTTTACATTTGAAATTTGATATCAAGATTGAAAATAGGATGCCTCATTAGAAGATGGGATTTTAATATGAAAGGACAGTCAGCTAAGGACTCTATGTATTTGGCATGAGCCATTTCTCAGGTTTAGTGTGCTAAGTGGTTTGGGGGCTTATACAATCTATAAACTCCATGTGTAAGCATGAAATGTTGCCCTCTGGTGAAAGCTGGTCAGATGGAGAGGAATTGTGGGATTGCCAATCATCAGTAGGATGGTTTTCCCTGCTGATTTTGTTTCTGTATAGGTGTGGGATGATGTAAATACATATTTTAGGCATCAGAGAAACTCAAGTAGTATAAAATATAGGCCATTTCTTTCTGAAAGAGTTGGTCATTTTTTATTTCATTGATTTTCTTTAACCATGTTTAATAGGGGAAAATACTGTAGACATTTGCCTCAAATGTAGCCTGGTTTTAGCTTCATTTTTATAAAGAAATGCAGGGGTCTGGGGCAGTGTATGCAGCCTCTCCAGATCAAACATTTCTGTTTAGATCCATGAACCATTCCCCTGTCAGCAGTATAAACTAGTCTTGTTAATATACAGTAGGGCCTTGCTATGATGAAGTAGAGGGGCACCGAAAAAGGTGTGCGTGCCTCTTGACTTTAGGTACAAATTATAGTTTACTAATGTTCCTTGCTAGAAAGTATTTTAACCCTTTGTGGGAAATTGTTCTGGGTAAGTTTTGGTTAAATTCCACCTAAGCAGGAGCTGCCTATCATGGATAAAAGTGATATGACTCACACTTTGTCAAGCTCAGGGTTTGACTATATTACTTTTCCCAGTATGGTTTTATGTTGATCTATCTCAAAAATGGCCAAGCTGAACTAATAATATGCTCTACCTAGCATTTGGATATTTTTCCTAGTTTAAAAATAATTTATTATCACCAGAATCACTGATTTACCTACTGTGAGGAAACACAACTAAAATACTGGGAAACACAACTATGGGGTTTTTTTTTGATAAATAGATAAGATTTCTGTATTAGTAGTTACTTTGATTGACAAGCTGTGGTCTTATGATCTATTGCCATGGTTCCAACTTAAAAAAATTATTGTGATTTAGCCCCAAACTTTACAAAATAATGTGCAATCTCAGGAACTGTTTTTACTGGCAATGACAATAGGAGAGGGGTCACATTTTAATATTTAAAGTATTTTATGTCTAGGGTGAGGATCTTTTCCAACATCACTATAAATATTGGGTATATCCTCTATTCTCTTTTGTTTTCCCACCTACTAAAATTGGATTTTAAAAGAACATTTAACTGATATGACCATTTTGTCAATAATTATTGGTAGGGGTTATTTTTGATGTTAAAAAACAAAATGCATTGGCTATGTAGATGTACTTTTTATAGCTTTGAAATATTTGCACATTTAGAAAAATGAGAGAATTTGACCAAGGAATTACTACAACCAAGCTGAAATTTCCTCGTTTGGGCCTACCATTCAATAATTCTGCTCATGGGTTCTAAGCTAGAGTATAAATCCACAACAAATAGTGGGTGGTTGAAATATGGGATCATAAACAATAGTAGAGAACCTGAGTGTATTCTAAGTTACTGAGGAGGAATTATGGGTCAATAATTCAAAAGAAAATGTGAGGTCCTTTTACTTTATTCAAAAAAGTACAGATTCAGTCTCTATATCTTTATCTTGTAGAGAATCTAAACAACTCCATTATTCTCAACTCATATATTCAGTCATTCCTCACAGATTTGATTGTTTTCAGCATCCCAATAATTACTTTTTTCCTGTAACACTGTATGCCTACATTTTTGGGGAACTTTGCTAGGGCTCCTCTTAATGTCCACTCCCCCACTTTATTTGTGTGTGTGTGTGTGTGTGTGTGTGTGTGTGTGAGAGAAGAGAGAGTTAGGTATGTTTCTGGTCTTGGATAGTTCTTCTGTTGTTTGTGTGATTTTCTTTTAAATTGATGTTTCCTATCACCAGGCTTTTCTGGATGGCACCTTCATTCCTTGAGGTGGATGAAATACACTGATTTTCCCATCAAACTGATACTAGGGTAAATGGAAAATGCCCACTCCTTTCTAAAATTTCTACCCTATATGTCCTTTTTGTTTCCTCCCTACTCATTTTCCCCTTCTCTGGATCACCAAGCAAAGATTCTAAATAAATTTTCACAATTCCAGACCTTGGGAGAGATCTCTGTGGTTTTGGGTTTCTGGTATTTTTGCTTATGACTTGGAAAATCCCAACAAATGCAGTTTTCCCACTGTGAAACTATAAGTTAGCAGTTTTTTAAGTTGCAAGGCACATTCACTTGCCCTGGTTTCTTTTCTTTAAAGTATAATTGTTAGGCTGCTCTCAGATGTGCCCATGCACAGGAAACATAGAAGGGGAAGATAACTTTTTTCTTAATGGTTTCCTGCAAACAGTTGAAGCCCTTGGCCTGCCAAACCCTACAGAGCCACAGGGCTGGACCTGCCAAGATGTTTTAATGTGCCTCAGAAGTGTCAGGCATATTGTAAAATGTAGTGTGCATGTTTGTGTGCACACACGTGTCTGTGCTATATGTGTGTACATATGTGTGTCCAATTGCTATAGGTGTGTTATGCACACATATATGTGTACGTAATGTCTGTGTATGTGTTCATGTGCATGTGTGCATGTATGTGTTTGTGTGTGTCTGTGTGTGTGAAGCAGAGCCAGTGGGTCATTAGCAGTTTTGTCCAGTCATCTACAGTCCTGAGAGGCATCATGGTAACTGCCTTGGTGATTCTGGAATAGTGGGCAAAGGCAATTTTGGCAGGATGTTAACTTAAAGAATAAAAATCTGAAAGGCTGAGTCAAACATGTTCAAAGTTCATCCTAGAAAATTAACGATACTGTTTTGCCAAGGAGAATCTCGTGAGTTTTCTCAGGCATAAGCCTGGAGTGGGTAATGGAAATGGACTGAGTCTTTGCCATTTTGTAGAAATTAGACAAAGCAATTTGTAGATCCCAATGAACAAATTCCTCAAGCCTCACATCAGACATTACAAAATGGAGCTAATATTCCTCCATTTCAGTAGAAGGCTTCCATCATCATGGCAGGGCAGAAGATGATGTAAGTGGCACTGATCATCTGTTGGTGCCTCCTTTGTGCTTCAGAGAAGGCCAAGCAGTGATTCCCCCAGCTTTGCCCTTCCATCAACCCATGTAGATTCCATTGTGCCTGAAGTTATACCAGAAGAGGCAGAGCCAGCAGGTACAGTGCAGTCATTTATTCTCCGACTTCCTCCATCAATCTGTATTATACTTAGCTTCTGGCTAGGAGTCAAGAGGACTGGGCTTCTGCATATCTGTGTCCAAGACACACCTCTCCTGAAATGTATCCATCTGTCCATGGCCATGATTGCTTATTTGCCCACTACAAATATTATCAAGATAAATGAGACTTATTCTCTTCACATTTGTTTGCAAGTAGGCTGCTGCAATTGTGTGCAAACATGCCTGGTGTAGACATCTCAGAGTAGGGCTTACTTGGGAGCAGCCCTTCCAAGTATGTGGTATGCTGCTGCAAAGCAGCAGGTTAACTATATAACCCGGAAATAGGCTGCTATTCCCTTGGTTCTTTGACAGGGAACGCTTCTATATGTTGGCTTTGTTGGCTACCACCCTCTGTGTGTGTATGTGTGTGGAGAGGTGGTTACTGTAATTCTGAGGCTATATATATTTTGTTGCAACAGTGAGAATGTGGTAGCAACCTGGTATTCCTCCCGCCAACAAGAGCACAATGCAGAGGGGTCTTCCCTGGTCCTGCCCTGGATGACATGTTTAGCTGGTGCTGGAACGTAAATTGGCATAGAAAATATGTTTGCAGAATAAATAAGCACATGAATGAATGAAAGAATGAATGAAGAATAAATGAATAGAAGTAGGCACTTGGCTTGGCATGAAGAAACCAATATTTGGAAGCATTTTTTGGTTTCTTGGAGAAAAGATGGTTCAGATGTTCTTGATTATCCATTAGCCAAAATGAGGACACCAGGATCACATTCCCAGTGAGGTCTTTATTTAGGACACTGGTTCTTCACCCTTTTTAGGTCACAGACCTCTTTTGGAATCTGATGACAGCTATGAGTCCTCTCTTTAGGAAAATTCCCATATTGAACATATATACACGTTTTTGTATATAATTTAATTTTAGAGAGCTTAGAGTTTCCCCTCCCACCAACTCATTAATGATCCTCAGGTTAAGACCCCATAATTTAGATACGTAGAATTTGGTAGTAAAGTGGAAGAATGGAGAAAGAACTGAGGCTAGGAAATAGATTTTAATTATAGTACCATATCTGCTTCTAACTAGCTGTGTGAATGTAATTTCATTTCTCTAGGTTTCAGTTTTCTCATGTGAAAAAAAGGGGTAGGCTTAATTCTATCCAAACATTCATCTGGTGTCAACATTGTGGAAGGAGAAAAAGCTGATTCCACAGGAACATCACTCCTTCCACCAAGGTTTCTCTGTGGGTTGCCTCCTTGGTACACATTGTTTTCTTTGTACTTTGAAAAGAAGGCTTCTTTCCCCACCAGCTGGGCTCCTAATCAGGTGGTGCTCTCTGGTCACCTCACTTCCTCTTCCTTGCATGATACCCTCATAGATATCAAAGAGGACTTCAAACAGATCACCTGGCCAGAAGAGGAGCAGGTGAGAGGCAGGCTGGGGAGGATATTCTGACACTGCTTATTCAGGTGAACAGATTCTAGCTCATTCACTTTCCTCTTTGCTTTCTCCTGGACTGGCATGAAACAAATAAACAGTTGTAACCACCACAGGGAGGAACTCTGCAATGTGTTGACTGCAGCCATTCTCAGTTCTTTGCCAGCGAATCCACTATAGTACTAACTTAATATTTTTCTTTGTATTGCAGCTTTAACATTCTTTTTAAAAATAGTAACTTTATGTCCTCAAATACCTGGTGCTTTTTATTCAGCACAAACTTAAAAGCAAATTATACAAAGGGAATGTTCAAATTTCCTCAGACAAGCCAGGCATAGTTATTTATCAGTGCTGTCCCCCCACTCCCCCAAACCCAAGTGCATGTATATCCTTTTTTCAAATATCATAGTTTAACCCCAACATCCAGGGTTTGCATCCCCATTACAGTTGCCCCATTAAGTGGTGATCCAGCCTAATTTTGAATGTCCTAAAATGACTGGGAATTAACTACCTTCTGTAGCAACTCATTTCATCTTTATATAGCCCTAATCTTAGACCCAAATCTACTTCTCTGTAGTTTTACATCCTGAGCCCTAATGCTACTGTGTGAAATTGATGAATTAAAAATAATAATGTCTTGAGTTTCTTCTCTTTGTCAGGCCTTGCCATGAGTACTTTCCAAATGTCATCTCACTCAATCCTCACAGTAAACTTGCAATGTCACTCGAACGTAGGCTCTACAAGGGCAGATTTTTAAAATCTGATTTGTTCCCTGTTTTGTCCCCAGTCTCTAGAACAGTATCTGGGAAATATTAAGCACTCGGTATTTGTTGAATTTAAAGATATTTACTGTTATTATTCTCATTTTACAGATGAGAAAACAGAGAGTTACAGAGGTCAAACACTACTATTAATACAAGCTGCAGGGGTATTTTAATAGGATCCAAAGTAATAAAGCCATTATGAGGAACATACCATTTGTGTCCAAAAGGCTTTGCCTCATGCCACACCCCCAAGGCCCATCCTACCTTTTCTTGTGATGGACACAGACAAGCTCTGTCACTGGTACTGGAGAAAAGCGGTGTCATGTGGTCCCAGAATGCCACTTATAAGTGAGTAGTGGTTAGTTAAAACAAAAGGGTTACCAAGGGGCTTGTTTAGAGCAATATATTGCATAAAAAACTGTGGCCATGGGGAATAGCATCTTATTATCTCACTTCTGACTGAAAATCGAGGGAGTATAAGTGGTAGGAAAGGCAGAAGCAAAACAAGCAAACACAAACAAAAACCACAAACCAAACCCAAGCAAAACAAACAACAAAAGAAACTAAAAACCCCCAAAGCCCAAACAAAACAAAACTTATGAGCTGGAACAATGGAGCGGAGTTTTCATGAGGGTTTATCTTATTTTCTCTCTGGAACAAACTGTACTTCTTTTAGCCTGAGGAGCCCTGATGCTACTTGTTGGAACATTGCTGTAGGACTAAACGATAATGCCCTATTTCAAATATCATTTTCTTTCTTGAAAACCCCAAGTTCCTTGTGAATTTGTATTTTCTGCTGAGTTTCACTAAATGAGAGAATATCACCCTTACCCTGACATTTTCATTTTCCTTATGAATGGCCAAGAAAGCCCAAGTTTCACAGTTTTTTAGTTGACCAGGAGAAATATTTTTGATGAATGGAATATTTTCTTTGGTAAACAACAAATACCAACTCAAAACCAACCAAATACATTTCTTTGGTAAAGTGGACATTAATGTCTTGGTTGGAATTAATGGAAAGAAAAAAAACTTCTTCAAGTGTTTGCTGGGATCATTCCTTCCCTTTTTATAGCAATTCAAAAAGTAAAACTTGATGAAGTAAAGACTTAAATTTTATGAGGTGGTGATTCTGAATTATTTCTAAAGTGTTTTCTCCATAGTGGGGCTAAACCAATGCTGTCAGAACAATAATCAATAATCAATATTAACAAATAATTATCTAACAATAAATGATAAATCTTGGCATGCATAGTCCCCCAATAGAAAAATTAATTTCAGTCAGAATTCCATAAGCCTTGATTTCAAGTGCTGAAAAGCAAAGTTGACAAGTTTGAAAATGCCCTTCATTTAAAAATACAATATGCCAGAGTATACAGAGACTCAATCAAGTTGGAAAACTACTATCTGTCATAAAACAAAGTTCCACAGTAAGTCATCCTGTTTGACCAAATTGAATGATTAAATTCTTAACAAAATCCATTTAATTGGTGTGTGTGTTGTGTCAGTTTTGTGGAGTCGCTTTAAGCTGAGGTGCTCCACGTGGTTGACACTAAATCAATGACTGATTTAGAACACACTGTTCAGAAAATGATTTAACAACATGTGATTTAAGAATAAAACCAATCCCCTCTTCAGTTGTGTTATATAAATAATGGCCTAGTTGCAGGCCCCTTGGAGAGAGAATTGATCGAATATCTATTATGCAAACTTGCCCTTTTGTGAGGACTGTACTTGTCCTCAGATTAAAGCTTATTATCATCTAGTTGAGTGCATAACATGTTGGTATGATTGTTTAGTGTGTCTGCAGGGGAGACTGAGTAAGTGTGGAATGCACTAGCTATTCCTGCACATGTATTTAGAACTATGTGGACAACAGTACACGAAATAGAAAGCACAGGTTTGCACTTGGTGTGGTTACATCTGAATCATTTGAACTTTTTTTGTTGTTTCGAAAGATAATGGCAAACCTAAACCCCAAATATTTTAATCCCAGACATTAAAAAAAGTCTTCCCTGTGGCCAATAATGTCCTATGTTCCTTCCTTAGAAATGTACTTTGAGGGGAGTAATAGCCATCTTATAACAAAACCTAAAATTGGCCTGCCCTGTCTTAGGCATGCTAAAATGATGGACATCCTCTAGTGGTGTGACCTGAGTGAGTCACTTTGTTCTCCTAGGTCTCAGTTTCCTCCTCTGTGGAGGATGGGGAAGTTGCACAGTATGTCTGCTAAGGTCCAGAAAGGTAAGATGCTTTTGGGACATGCCTACCACTATAGATGTCTAAATAAGCTACATCTCTAAAAGAGAAAAATATTGTAGATTTTTGCTTCAAATGTAACCAGGCTTTAGCTTCATTTTTAATAAAGAAATACGGGGGGGGGGATTTGGGGCAACATACACAGCCTCTTCAGATCAAACCATTTCTGTTTCGATCTGTGAATCATCCCCCTGTAGACACTGGAAGCCAACAGTATAAACATCTAGGCTTGTTAATGTACAGAAGGGTCTTGCTATGATGAAGTAGAGGGGGCACCAAAAAAGGGGTGTAGGAGGACGAGGAGGGTGAGGTGCAGCCAGTTTAGCAGGAAAGTTTGACTGGTATCATTGATAGATTTGTATGGGTGATGACTTTCACCAGCTATTTCCATCTAATCTATATCCTTTTGGGCCATCTCCCTGCACTTCTACAAAGTTTCTCAGTTGTTAGGACTTAGAATTACCAAATATTTCCCCCTCTCCCATTTAAGTCTCTGAACAGGCATGTCTCAAAGCAAAAGCAGACTTGCACTACAAGTTGGAAGCTATAGCAAATAACTATTTCAGTGTTCATTTTTCCTTTCTCAACTATGTGTGGGCAGATGTTTCTGGGCATCCATGCAAAAAATGCATGTTGGGCCAAACCACAAACAGCTGTACCAGCTGGCTATTGTTTTTGTTAAAATAGACACACTGTCTCTGGGTTAAGTATACACCTGCTTTTCCTTTATCATGCCAGGTACTTGGATTTGGCTGTGTGGTTTTGGGTCCTCTGTCCCTCCTGCTGAGAGCTGTAACTAATAAAGCAGACCTATTTGATGAGAAGCGACAAGCTATTCCAAAATATAATCACACCAAGTCTGCAAAGCTGGAGCTGTCATTGGTTTCAAGGTGTATTAACCAAACTGTACAAATGTTAAAAGTGTACCAATGGGGGAATATTATAAATTCATTCTAGACAACAAAACTGCCTCACCTGGGTGAACTCAATTTCAGTACATGGGTGATGGCCACCCTATCACATGTCTGTTTTCAAGGCTCTGGCTTGCTTTTTTTTGCTTGTCAGAACTTTCATAAGTGTCCCCTTGGGTGGCGGGGAGCTAGGTGAGGTGGCTAGGACTTCAAACCACAGACCATGACTGGAGCTACTGCTGTGCAGACATTCTGGAAGCCTTATTGTTTGAACAATGTTTAAAGCTATTTCTGCCTTTGCAGTTGACCCTTCAATCAGTAGGTTTTGTCAAAATACCAGCAATATCTGCAGTGTGGATAAAATAGGATCCTGCTTGTTAATAAGCTTTTCTTCTATTTGATCTTAGTTTAAGAGACTATGGGTCTCCTAGGGTCTCTCTCTGTCTCTCTCTGTGTGTAAATTGTCATAACAACCTTTTGTTTAAAGATTGAAAATATGCCATTCCCACCTTCCCTTCTTGTTGTTTTCCTTTTATTCTTTTGGCAATGCCTGTTTAGTATCCTTTAAAAAAGGAACAAATTTGAGTTTAATTGTTTCATTAATATAACCTCCTTGCTCTTGATAAGACCTAAGGTGAAAATATACCAAGCGGACACTATCACACTGTTGTAATTTGGTCAACCACTCGGGTACTATCAATATCCACCATTTCTACACACTCAATTTCCTCCCTGTTTTCAGGATTTTTCTTCTCTTTCCTTTTTTTCTTAGAGGGTGGCAGGAAAGTCAGTATCACAGGTAAAATGGCAAAGCAGTGAAAGAAGGTGACAAATGCTATTAAAAACAAGCACCTGAACAGTGTACAGGTCAGATTTGAAGGCACAGCTGCAAGAGGAATCAGACCAACAATATAGCAGAGGTAACTCTGTAAAATAGCTACCCCGTGCACTTCCAGGGAATTTTTTACCCATTTAGTTCTTGTGAAATCCTTGCCCAGAACAAATGTGGATAACAGTGGAGCACAATTGTCAATTGTATAATTAATTCCATAAATTAAGCAGAGCACAGAAATGCAGTCCAGTTCTACTTTCCATAATGTCATGAAACCTATCACTCCAAACTCCACGGACACAACTGTTAGAGTGATCCAGACATTAATCAGAGAATCTGCCACTAGGAATGCTGAGAAGAATAGCAGGAACAAAGCACTGATGCAGGAGTTGTGCAGGGGGGCTCCCAGAGAGGAGGCATATCGATCCATGTACACAAAGGATGGATTGAAGACGATGAACTTCACCTTGGAGGTGACAGAAAGTCTTCTCAGGGTTTCCAAGAGATTATAGAGTTCTTCTCTGTTTGTTTCCATGGTCTTGGCCACCAGAAACATTCTGGAGGCCACTACATCGACCTCATCATTGTACTTTTTAGAGAAGATGATGTCCTCTTGAAAATGTGAAAATTGGGGGGCTTTCAAGAAGGAATGCCTCAACATGTCTGTGAAATTTTTCTTAGGCAAGCCAGTGGATACATTGAGTTTCCGAAGGTAATTTAAATAGCTCTCAAACCAGGATATCCGCACAAACCCCTTGGTGTATTCTAGTACATCTTCTTGGACACTAGTGTTCCAGTATTCTATGGACTCATACATGTAAAACCCAATCACAGGACTGTAGTTGCTAAAGTACTTTTGCTGGGCAGTAGTGTACTCAATGGTTTGCGTTGCAGTTGCTACGATGTTACTGAGGTCTGACCCTTCACTGACCTGCAGATAGCCCATTAAGGCAAAGGAAATATAAATAAGGTAAAAGAGAACTACAAAAGGCTTGACATAGGTGTTGGTTATCCAGTCACAGTAATAGCGTTTGAGGAAACATACCAATAGGTGACTCTCGTAAGTGTTCGCTTCCTCGCCTTCAGTTGTGTCCTCACTGAATCTGGCTGTCAGGAGAAACCTGTACCATGCCGGCTTCTCTTGTAATACCTCAGGCTTTGGGACTTTTCTACAGAAGATACTATGCTGGTAATTGTTTTCTATGTAGCCAGTGAACACCAGGCTGGAACCATAAAACGAGAGTACATAGAGGTAGTTGAAGAAGATTGCAATACAGGAATTGCAGCAGAAAATCCTGGCTGCCTCAATGTTCGTGAAAGGGCTGGCCCCTATGCCAAAGGTGACCAAGTACATGGCAGTGGTGAGAGAAAAGGAGAGCATGGAGTCCGCATAGACTGCTGCAGTTCTCTCTTTAACATGTTGGTCTTCTCTAGTTTTCCTCCAGGAGGATAACATTTCAAAAGTCCCATATAATCCATGACCTGAGAGGGCAGAAAAAGACCACAGAGCAGAAGTTTAAAGAAATAATCTTTTTTTAAGAGGGAAACCAACTTGATCATGAGGGTTGACTGGGTCAAGGGAAATATAACCAGCCCTAGTGGTGACGGGTTTGTAAATGCCAATGATTTCTCCTATAGGAGATAGACCCATGTTTTGGTGAATGATAAATATTAATGGATAGTAAAGGGCAGCTAGAGGGGCAAAGATCTTCATGCTCCTTTCTGGCTTAAGAAAGCTGGATGAACTTTTGCCTATAGAAAGATGAGTAGACTTGTGCCTGTGTCTCTGGGGGGTTATATACATTGATAGCTTAGGGTTGTTGGTGCAGTTTGGTTGGTGGAACACTGCAGAGGAAATGTCTGGACACTCATTATTTTGCTTTCCATCTCCACAAGTTTGGCTGGGGGTCAGTACAGAGGAAGGCAGTGGGCAGAGAGTTCTGAGTTAATGTCCTGTCACCTTATTTAAAATTGGCCAAGTGGAGGACTTTAGTGAGAAAGAGGCAATGTATTTAATTTGAGTCTTGACAGGAAACTAAATCACAGCCTCTGGTGTTTTTTTTTTTTTTTGCTTCCCCAAATATCAGGGCAGGAAGCAATAAATCTGAGAAAGAAGGAAGCAGAATAAGTAGGCACAAGTTTGAGTGAAGAAGAAACATGGGAGAAAATACAGACGGAACAAGATTCATATGAACTCTTCTGGCTATTGATAAAAATTAGAATTCAGGATGAAGGTTGATGACTTGTATTTTGTCTTTAGGGATCTGTTTGACTAATTTTGATTGTCCATAGATGACATATCATAATGACTCTGCTTGCTGGCTTCCCTGCACTATTTGGCAGTGGCCTCTGTGGGAGAGCCAGGTCAGTAACCTCTTTCCTTAACTGCTTAGTGCCTTTGCCTCCCTGGTTAGTATTCCTGCAAAACTGGAATAGCAGAGGTATACTAAGTGCCCTTGTTCTGACTCCATTCTGCTGCCTGGGACCTCATCTAGCCCAACTTCCACTATCTCTTCTTGTAGGTGCTAGACACTTCGCCACTGTACCTTCCTGGGTTTTCAGGTGTCTGAAACATTGGAAAGCCCACCAAAGTGATCCATTGCAGCTTTCCATAACCCCTGTCTTGGCAATGGGATCAGCAGATCTAATTTTTTGCTTCCACGCTTTGGCATATTCAATCCCATTACAGAGGTTAATAAAATCTTTACCCTGTGGTACAATAGTCTTGTTTTTAAAAAGGTATTTAAAATCTCCAGCCAAGCATAATGCTGAATGAAGTGAGTCACTGTTATCTTGTGTGTACAATAACTAAGCACGTCTTCCCTCGTGCCCAGGCTGGTATTTATATTCTTATTGTGAAGTCCTGGCCTCAAACCCAAACGTCCATTTCATAGTAGTGATATAGGCCTGTTTCCTCAAAGGGATTTGGCATTTGTCTTAATTTACTAGGCATCGTTTTACAGCCACTTTTAGAGGTCAGGTCAAGACTGTCAATTTGATAACTAGCACCGTGGCCCCTATTAAATTGGAGGCACCTAAACTCCCCAGACACAAAGTAAAAAGTACACTCATTGACTGGCATCCTGGCATCCTGTTGTTAATTATGTTTTAGGTAGTTAACATCTAGTCTTGGGAGGGAAAACTATTAAATCTGTTTCCACTGTGTTCTCAATATAGACCAACTGACTTTTTATTAATAGTAACTGATCCCTTGACAATGAGAGTAAAAAGAGAATTAACGCCTCTGAGGCACTGGCACCCTGGGGAAACAATACTGACTATTTTGTCTGGGACCATGTAGACAAAGGAAACTTTGATGGGCAAATCACACTTTAAGGGGTCACTGTAAGTGGCAAATGAATTTTTTTACAGTATTTACTTGCCAGAAACAAAATATATATATAGTTTAAAACAGAGCTTTAGTACTGAGTCATTAAATACAGTAAGAAAATAAGGATACATATAGCAGAATTAGAATTAGTCATATAGTAGAATTTAAATTAAGTCTATTTTGCAGTCCTTTAAAAAATCAATGTGATGTTTTATAATGACATTATCTGACCCTTACTCTTGTTGGAAAACACAATAAGAATTCATTTTTTTTACCTTGTTGTTGAACAATCTTAAAAGCTAATTAAGAAAATAAATTCGAATTAACAGAGCTATTAGGTGACAAGAGTGAGGCTCCAGGGTCCAGAATGAAAATGATCAAACTCAAGGAAAGGTGGAAGTAGGCTGTTAGCTTGTTTCTTGAGTTCTGTTGCTGCATTTTAAATGCCTTGTCCTTCTATAGTTTGATCTTTTGTATCGAGTCCTGACTTTTTGCATATGTTCTTGGTTTGGGGGCAGTTCCAAACAGAATTCTAATTTTATTCTTAGGGGTTTTTGGAAATAATGCCTTTTTTTGGTCCTGTTGCTACAGGGGTGTGTGTGTGTGTGTGTGTGTGTGTGTGTGTGTGTGCAGACATTCATAGAGGCCAGAGAAGGCTCTGAGAAAGATCTGTTCTACCAGATCATTCAGCATTTGTTACTAGACCTCTTTGACCTTGCCTCCAAAGGCCTCAACCACCATTCCTGATAGGCCTGATTCTTGTTTCTCCAGCCACACCTCTCTAGCAGATGCCTATACCCTAAACCCCAAACTGGAGTTGTATGGTGTCTTATAAAAACCCTTTGGATTTCTGGGACAATTGCTGATGCCATAACTGGGCCTCCTTCCTGAAGCTTAGTCATTCAAGGGAGGAACGAGTGCCAACAATAGCTGTAGATGCCTCTCAGGGATTAACAGCCTGGAGTGCCTGGCTGGCACTAAACCCAGCTCACAGCTGGGTATTTATGCTAAAGAGGTCAGTCTGTTGCCCTAAACAGACCTCTGTTTCCTGGCCTGGACTCACTGGGAGACACATTCCACAAGCCATAGAACATGAGGAACACCCTGCCACCCCCCAAATTACAGCTGAATTCCCTTTGGTTTTGGCCTTCAAGGGTATCCTTTTAAATGCAGACTCCTCTGGGACAGTGGTCTACTGAAGCAGCTTCCTTCAGGTGTGGGAAATCGGACAGAGAATAGGAATGGGGAGGGAATGAAGAGGAAATGGTAAGGAGGAGAATTTCACAGAGACTAACTTCTTCATGATTTTTCCTCCAGCCAGCGCTGGCCTTATCTTTTACTGCCACTCCAGAAGCTAGGCCCATCAGAGCCAAGGAAAGGCAGAGAAGTAAGGTTTTCTTAGGTTCTGTTCCTCTCTACTTTCCTCTCTCAGCAGGTGGCTCCTTTCTTTAGTGTCACCATCATCCATTACTCTCCTAACTTTGGAGCTGGAGTCCAGCAAAGACTCTGAACCACATCTTACATCAGATACTGCATGTGGACTGAAGATATTTTTCAGAGGTTTGACTACTGTTTACTCCATTTTTAAAAAGTGCTTTAAAAGCACTTTTTATTGCTGTTTTCTTTGTGTGCTAGCTTAAAATTTTTTTCTATGAAGTATGAAAAAAATTCTATACGCTTCTCTATTAAGTCTGACCAAAGGGCCTATGTCACTGACAGAAAGCATCACTTTGGCAAGGGACAATTTCCCATCTCCAGGGTCCCAACTCTGTTCCCAAGGACTCCCAGGAAGGCAGAGCTTATGGGGGAGGAGTTACCTAGGTATGAAGTTTCAAAGAGATTCTGACCTTGGTGACCAGGGGCCCTACAGTGGTAATGGGAGTCATGGCTCATCATCAGAGGGGCAGGTCACAGCCTGAAACCTGGAAGTACAAGACTATCATAGTGAGGATGTCGGGAAACTCCACATCCTGACACTCACATTCCAAGGAACGTCCTGGATGATGAAACATCCAGGACATTCAGTCACAGTATAAGGTTGAAGAGTTGCCAAAGGGAACTGTTAAACAGTACATACTGATTCTATCAAATTTTGAAGATAAAGAGGCCTTTAAAGCATTTGCTTGTCTTTCAAATGCACATTCAAGATGTTTGTTTCCATTACACTGCATGTGTGTATTGTTACATGCATATGAACACATGCATATCGGTACACGTCAAGACACATATACATATACACACACAAACACACAGGTCCGAGTTCTAATTATTCATGAGTGAATGCTTTGAGGCAACACAGGCTTTTAGTCAGGGACTGGGTTAAGGACATTAGAGTGCTTCACCGATGTTCAGATACAATTTATACCAGGAGTATGATTTTAAAAAGGACATTGCTGTATTAATTTTATTAGCAGCAGATTTGGGGGTTGTTAGCTAGTAAAATCAAATCCTAAAGGATTTAGGCCAATAATTTTTCTTCTTTTGCAAAGAATTTTTACATCTGAATGTGTAGTTAACTTTCAGGCTTTGGAGCCAATGGAGAGGAAAAGCAGCACGGATGATAAATAACACTGATGGTGGAAAAAACTCAAGTGGCTGATCCTCCAGTCACATAGGGTGACTCTCAGGCACACTCACAGATTAAATCTCACTCTCACTCAGACCCTTTTCTGAGGCCTGACCAAAGCCTTCAGGGTTGTTTATAATTCAGTAAGGCAAGAATCCACTAACAAATAGTTGAAAGTTAACCTAACTTTACCCAGTAGATATGCCTCTGTAAAGTTGTAAAGTGAATCATATTTGCAATATTATAGGTGATTTGGTTTTTTTGTTGTTGTTTGTTTATGAATAATCATAGGCAAATTGATCTACTGTGTACATCTGGATTTTGTAAGTCTGATTTTTCTTCAGGTCCAGATTCTCCCACCTTCCCCAGTACACACAGCCATAAACAGAGGCTGGTTGATGCCTTCAGATACTATTCAAATTTTAATCCTTTCCACACTAGCAAGATTTGCTCATCCTGAATTCCTCAAAGTGAGGAATTGCTGAGAAGATGAAGAAGTGAAATGGGATGGTTTGCTGATGGATGATCTTTCAGTTTCAGTATAAAAACATTTAATATCATGAGTCAATGAAGCCATTTATAGCATGCCTGGGCAGTACCAAATTTCATAGATGGAAATAAAATTACTACATTCTTCTCGAAAATCCATAGAATATAATGCATGAGCAAAATCTGCTTAAAACATATTTTATTCTTAGATGAGCTTCACCAAGTAGCTCATGTTTATAAAATGCTTGTCTTTTGATGACATCCACATAAATTCATGATTTTGGAGTTTTTTGAGAATAAATTTAAAGTATATATATGTCTGGATTGAGTAACATCTATTTTCAGGGAGAAGTTCATTAAGTGGGTTATATTTACACTTTGCCAGTTATAAACATTTACTTTCTAAGCTGAATTGTTTGGTTTATCACAGCCTGTTTTGTCTCACAGTTAAGAGTAAGAGTAAAGGTGTACTCTGCTCAAGTAAAGACAGATGTTCACATCAGGGGGAATACACATATCTTATTTTTTGTACTAGAGCATTGTCACATTTTGATAATTTTAATCACAGCATTGGGTTTTAACCTTAGAAATGATTTTTCTTCACTAGATAGCTGCAAAAACCCCCCCTAGAAATGAATTTGCTAATAGCTCTTCCTTGTTTAAAGATAAGGTAGTTAGATATTGTGTGTACACGCACTATGTAAAACCAGTGTATATAAATGTGGCCCATAATATATGCTATGGTCGTTGTATATCTTTTCATATAGAAAACAGATGTAATATATAAATATATGTATATGTGGCATATCCTGTTCAAACATTTTATATGTTTACATATAAAATGTTTGAATATACAGTATATTGTATATAAGGAGAAATAGCATTTAAACATTCAAACAATATATATTACATAATATATGTTATAAACACATTGCATATATTATGAAATATGTTTGCATAATATATGTATTATATGCATACATATAAATACATAACATGGGCTTATGACATATATTACATGTGATATATAATATAGCTAGTGTGATATATATAAATATTATGCACACATATTATATACATACATACACATACACACATGAGATGGATAGTAGGCTAATGTGAAATTATTTTCCTGATGAGCACAGAAATGTTAGTGCTGCTATAGCAAAGAAGCGGTTATAGAATTCCTCTCTTGGGCTCCATCTGTCTACATTTGGTTCTTGACTGACAAAGTAACCTTGGTGAAATGCAGGGTTTCCTTGACAATGATTTTGAATCTGCTTGGGTTGTGAGGTCCTGTAGACCCATCTGGTTAAGAATTGCCTAGCTGTGACTTTCTGAGATTCTAACCCAAATGTAGATACTAGGTGTTTCTCCTCATGTTCTGTTTTTAACTCAGTGTCCTGATGTTGTTTCCTGCTACCTGACCTTTATGGGGTCTGCTACTCCTCCATTCCTTAGATAGACCACCCAGAGGAAAGCTAGGGGTCCTGAGTCAAAGACAAAGCCTCTGCCTGAGGTCTGCCTTTCTGGACCTGCATCCTCAGTCCTGTTCTTGTTTTACTTTATGGTTAAGAATAGAACAGTAGAACTTGCTTTGTTCCATCTTCCCAAATCTATTTATCTCTACCTATTTATCTCCACCATAGTATGATTGATGAAGCATAAAAATAAAAGGCTGAAAACTAATCAAAAAACTAGATTATACAATCTCCTTGTAAATTAGTCCCATAATGACCATGGGGCATTACAAAAAAAAAGATATTCAAGAAACAAACTTTGAAAATATTATAAAATAAAATATCTCTTATTTTAAATCAGATATACCAAAAATGTGAACAAAACCCCCTTATAAACCAGTTTTTTCCTAGAAACTACTGAACCTATTACTGATTTATATCTAAGCAGAGTATTTTCACAGGACTCTAATATACTTCTACCCCATCAGGCAGTTTGTCATATTGTTGCAAGGAATGGATTTTTACAATAATATTTTAGGTCAAACCATACAAAATTACCATTTTTGTAGTTCAAAAATAGCCAGATATTGGTACCAATTTTATAGGTCAAAAATGGTTAGATATTGGCAATTTCATATGGTTTAAACTTTATTATTACCTGGGTGATTTTTCCCCCATGTTCTCACGACTTTAGGAATATATCAGAATACTCATCAGGAAAGCAAAACCTTTCAGGTTTGCTTAAGTTTAGAGCAAAAATAATTAAGAGTTCCAGTTTTCCAGTTGAAACTAAATTTCTTGCACCAAGAATTTTTGCCCCCCCCTTTATAAGTTCCATATACTGCATCATATTTCAAGTGGAATCATATGAGAATAAATTCTTGAAGAACTGAACTCAGTCTCTCTCCTGGTTTCAGCTAAATACAGATAGTCTTAGAATATACAGCTGAAAGCAGCCAAATTTCCCTGGTATTATTCTCTTCTTAACAGTAATCCACATTCTTTTTTTCCTTTCATATCCTTGTCTCTGAGTGGCCTGGGTGGATAATTCAACAGGTAGAAAGAGGGCACCCTGGACCTGACATTTGACCTCAAAATCCCAAACATTTAAAAAAAGGGCTTGAAGAGTATTTATTATCTCAGCCAATCTCCAGGGCTCTTGTATCTTGATAAATGCAAAGTTACCCTTATAAATCAGATTACCAAGTAGAAACTAATAATATTGAAACTATCTTTCACCATGACTTCAGCCCTCCCTTTTTAGCTGTATATGATGTACATGAAGCAACAAACTTTCCAGATACAGAAGGAAGAAAACCTTCCTTCTGTTCCTTTCTATATTCTCTAACATTCCATCCCTTTCCTGATTTGTGTCTGTCTGATCAGCAGAGCTGTGGAAATACTAAGACTGTAAGGAGAGCTTGCACATATAAAACCTATGCCAATTTCTTAAATAATACCCAACTAGAAATCAATGGCATAAATCCTCATCCTTTAAGGAAACTCCATAACAGATTAAAATGGTGAGTATCATATGTTTACAAATGGTAATTCAAGTACTTCACTACTTGATAGCAATGTAGTTTGGAAAGAAAGGACATTATTTTATGCATGATAAAGGGGTATATAGCAAATAAACTCTTCTCCAAATTATAGTAACTAAAAAATGTCAATGAGCATTTTTAATAGTGTAGACCTTTTAGGATTTCAGCTCTAAATAAACCGATCTGACTCATCTGGACAGAGGTTTTGGCAGAAGTGGGATCGTCTAATATGCACAACACTGATTAAAAACATTCTAAATCATGATGTATCTATGCTTACATCATTGCCAAAATGATTCATCTGTGTAGGATATATTCTTGCTGCCAGAGATGTCACGTATCGTCTTGGCTAGAAACACACAGTCACATCCCATTATGGTGAACTCTTAGAGTTTATCCAAATTCTTTCCTCTTCTGGAATTTTGTCAGGTTAATACCGCTTGACACATGTGGTCTTAAAATTTTCCATTCTAAATCTGCCATTTTGGCATTTGGCTGAATCTGGCCTTATGTGACCAGAATCACACTGCCCATGTTTAGTTTGTTGAGTTTTAAATCTATAATGTTTATCACATTATAGACCTATTGACAGCCAAGGAAATGTCTGCAGTTGAGACTCTAAGATAATTTTCCTTCTAAATGAAGGCTATATATATTTTTATTTGATTTGATATTGTATTTATATAACATACTAAATCAAGTAATTTTGCTTAAATCTGCTTAGGTTAAGTGTAGCCATTTTATGTTATAGACAGGCAAATTTAAATACTGGACAAACAGTTTATTGACCCAGTGCAAAACCATTAGCATGGCATTTCTTCTTGGTCATTTGAAATATTTATTGGCATTTTAGAACTGGTCATCAAAAAACCAGAATTAAACATTGACCTTGAATGCATCATTTGTGAACCTGTTGTTGCTTATATTTCATTTCACAATCAAACTCTAAAGAATGAAGAGTTTATCTGAGAAATACAGAAGGGCAACCATCCTAAATCCAGGCACTGTTAGCTTTATGAGCATATAAGCACCCATTACATCGTGCAAATTATTTTTTGCAAATGGGCCTTAGCTACTAAAACATATAGCTTCCTTTCATGTTGTGACTAAGTAATTTGAGAACTCTTTGGGCTGAAAGTATAAAGGTTGCACACTGATTGTCAGCAGGGAAAACTGCTGTCAAATCAATGCATGTAGCATTCCTCACAAATTGCAAACAAGGGCGTATTGGGCACCTGTGGTGCCTGGTCTCTTTCACTGCGAATGCCAGATTTTTCTGAATTGAACTCTGACGTAAAGTTCAGTGATACCCAGTCCCTGTGGAGTTATGGCACTACTATTTCTGGATTTGTTTTTAAAAGACACTCTCCTGCTAACAGCATCTTTTCATCCTGCTATCTCTTACCTCCTTCTCTACATCAATAAGATCTGCCATAGTCTTTTTTTTTTTTTTTTTTTTGAGACAGAGTCTCACTCTGTTGCCCAGGCTAGAGTGAGTGCCGTGGCGTCAGCCTAGCTCACAGCAACCTCAAACTCCTGAGCTCAAGCGATCCTCCTGTCTCAGCCTCCCGAGTAGCTGGGACTACAGGCATGCACCACCATGCCCGGATAATTTTTCTATATATATTTTAACTGTCCATATAATTTCTTTCTATTTTTTGGTAGAGATGGGGTCTCGCTCTTGCTCAGGCTGGTCTCGAACTCCTGAGCTCAAACGATCCGCCCACCTCGGCCTCCCAGAGTGCTAGGATTACAGGCGTGAGCCACCACGCCCGGCCTCATAGTCTTTTTGTGTTGACTTTGACTTACAATATTTAAAACTTCTTTAAAGGGTACAAAAAAGTTTTAAATACTGTATTTAATAAAATTAATTTTAAGAAGTTTTGAATATTGTAATTTCATTGTACTTAGTATAATTAATTTTTAAGAAGTTTTATGTATTCTAATGTGCTTTGGGCTCACTGGTAACAACCTGGCATGTCATAAAACCAGCACCGATCGTCCTTTCTCTAGCTCCGACATCCTTTTTTCTCACCTTAACAACCTTACTATCTCCCTTCAGTTCCCCACCCTTTTCTTATTCATGTTTGTCTTCCTGCTGCAAAAGCGGCAACAAAAAAAATCACTGTATTTTGAAAATTGAAAGCTAAAAAAACCCTCAAAAAATCCCCAAAACACTCAAGCATGTGACTAATCATGGGCAAAACATCTTAAATTACACTTTGACTCAAACCTTTTTGGAAGCTACTAATACTCAGTCCTACTCACTCTTCAAGGAACCACCTTGTATTCCACAATCAACCCCCATGGTCCTGAGGTTATTTTAAAGAGGCCAGTTATGCTGCTTTTTTAACAGGCTGGATTCAGGAGGAAATACATCAGGCTCCTTCTCTGTTGTTTTCAGTAGTGACAAGTAAACTGACTGAGCAAATTCTCAGGCTGCTCAGTCTCCCCACAGTGCCTAACTTTTCACAAAAGCTACTAGTTATATGTTTATTGACTAGGTCTCAATTCCCACAGGCCACAGAACATCGAGGGCAGTATGTAATTCTGTGGCCTTACAGCCCCACCAGCCCTGCTTGTTATCATTTAACTGTAACAGAGCTGAGATTTCCTGAGGAAATTCTTGTCTTTTCTACTACTCGAAAAGAGGGCATAAGGCATACTAATGAACTCAACCATGGTTATTTCTCAGTCAAAGAAAAATGCCACTTCATTTGTCATATTAGTATCTGATTCCAAATGACATTTTATTTTTGCTAAAGGAATTGATGAGAAGTTGCCACAGAAAAAGGAGAAAGCTAACTGCTTGAATACTTGGCCCACAGAAACCCTGCCATCAGGCTTGCTGGGCATGCCATCTTGGATACCAGATGGACAGAGCAACCGATGTTATGACCACTATGGCTTTGTTTTGACCATTATCTCTATCAGGGAATTCCTGCAGCCCCCCAGAGTGAATACACTGGAAGCATACTGTAACTGTCACTATCATTTTAAAATATTCTTCTGAGTTCATAGGAAGAACAGGGAAAAAGTTACCTTCCTACTGATGTCTCACATGTTACTTTCAAAGTTCTTGTACATTTATCATGTCCTTTTGTGTGATGTTCACATCCACTCTCTTCATAAGGTGGGGAAACTGAGAGTAGGAGACACCATTAGTGCCCAATCCATGTGCCCTTTCATTCACCATTCTTGAACTCATTGAAGACTTACTACTACAGAGTCACCTGAGGCCTTTCTCTGGCTGCAAGAGTAGGCTCAGACTTCTCTGGGAAGTGCTGGGGAGTTAACTACCCTGGGGAGTAGCCCTCAATGAATCACAGGGTTTCTGGGTAAATAGCCCAGCTTCCTCACCCCTCAGGGAGGACCTCTCTGAAGTGTGTTTCACAGTGTCTCCCAAAGGTTCCCAGTGGGATTGATCCACAGGTGTCCACAGCAAGGACCTGTTCATGAACATACCCTGAACTGTCCACCTTCCTGTCTCACTTCCTCACTCCCATGCTGGTGATTTCAGGGCTCACCTCACAAATAAACTACTTGTATCCAAATCCTTGTCTCAGGGTCTACTTCTGGGGAAGCTGAACCTAAGACCCTGGGGCACAGAGAAGATTAATATCTGCTAAATACCACACAGCTACTTAATGGAAAACGAGGGCTGGAACCCAGGACTTTGGATTTCTGGTACATTTAGCAGATTAGGTTGCCTCTTGGTGATGACCAGCACTTTACAGAATTGGTTGCAGGACTTCTTGGCAAAATGAGGACACTATAAATGAAACAAAATTGTTAGATGGCTAGTCTTGGCCTTTTAGGAACACAGCACCACCAGCAGGAGGAAACAGAAAAAGAAAGGGTAGTAATTACCTAGCATGATGAAAGGGACTCCCAGGAAGGTAGAATTATATTTCCCACCAGTAAGATTGATGATCCCAGCTGCAGTGAGAGTGGCCAGGCTTATGGTCACCAACCCGAGCAGACCTAGCCAGGGTTTGCTGCGGACGCAGTCCTGCATAGAGCAGCAGAGGATGGCCATAGTGACCACCAGGATCAGGCTGGTGACCAGGTAACGTTCTGACACACGGCTGGTCTTCTGGAAATCTTCCCTCAGTGATGAGGACGTGTAAGGGTACATTTTGACTTTGCTGTTGGATTTCTGGAACAGTCTGACAGTGTCGCAGAAGCTGGACTCCCACCTCTCAGCCACCATGTCATTGAGACTGTTGATTGACTGCAGGTAGTAGGTGAGCTGGATGGCCTCTGCAGATTTCACCCGGTCCTTGCTGTGCACGGTGACACCCCCAAGCTGATGCCCATTGTACACGGCCCTCCCATCCTTTAAGTGAGTGATTGGGTATGTGATAGCAAAATTGGTCCGATTGGTGGCCCGAGCATTCTTTAGCTCTTCCAGGACATGCACTATGTCATCCACGATGCAAGTCTTATCATTATTCAGGATACATATGTGGGCAAACGTGTAATTAAAACCAGGCCTTGGAACCTGGATCTTGGTCACAGCAGCATGCAACTGTGGGGAAAAAATGACAGTGTTTATTACCAAAAATTAGATGTTAATAAGACAGACATTAGCTCTGTGGGTTTGAATATTTCTGTTTTTTGTTTTTTGAGGGGGGAGTCATTCATTCCATCTCTAAGCTAAAGAGTTCAAATTAAATGTTATAACCTTAGAACAGAAATAGGTAGTAGGGATGCAAAACACACACTTGACCAGTGGCTCTCACAGTGTGTCCCCTAAACCAGCAGCATCAGCACAACCTGGGAGCTTGTCAGAAATGAAAATACTTGAGGGGGAGGGTGGAGCCTAGGAAACTGGGTTTTCACAAGTCCTCCAGGGAATTCTGATGCAGCTAAAGTTTGAGAAGTGCTACATTAAAGCACCAGCATTATTTCCACATGGTCTTTATTTGCGACCCAATTGGTCTATAATGTTTGGAAATCTTATATAGGTCCCCTGTTCAGTCTCCCTCTTGAAAATGTAATGTAAAAAGTGAACTAAGGTACAATTCCGAATGCAGAAGTCTTCTGCAGGTCCATCCTTTGCTGCTGATTTGCAGGGCAGCTAAATGATCTTCTCATCCAATTCAATCACTCTCTACCTTAAAAGACAAGAGGTTCACCTCGAGGGTCCTTGTATTCCTTGGTTTTCTTTGTCTGCATAGTAGGAAGGAAGAGAGCTGTAACTGTAAGAGCCTGGCTGGGATACATGGGAATCATGCAAAATGAGAACAATAGGATTTATTCTACATGTTGCCCCATGTTGAATTTGCTTTGCCCATGTACCATATACCTGCCATCAAAGTGCACATGAGAATACAAGCACTAATTTAACTGCCCCTACTACATGCCAGACACAGTTCTAGACCCTTTATACAGATTAACTCATTTAATCCTTACAAGAAATTAAGACATAGGTACAAATGCTAGCCTCATTTTACAGATGAGGAAATTGAGACAAAAAAGCCAAGTCACTTGCCCAAGGTCACACACATGGTAAGAGGCACAGCTGGGCTATCCCAGGCAGTCTGGCTCCAGAACCTGTGCTCTTAGCCCCTCACCATGCACCTCTAGGTTGGCAGTGCCAGTAGCTGAATGAAGGTTCTTGCCAGCAACTAATTCCTGAATTTGTGCTTTTACTACCCCACCCCTAAAAAAATCACAAGTAGGAATATGTGTAATCTATTATCTAAGATAAGAAAACAAGGCAATGTAGGGGGGAAGTAAGTGACTTAAATGAGCTACTGCCATGTGTCAGGGCTTCACACCTTAAGTTCTCTAAACAGTTCATTTTACAGATGAGACAACTGAGGCCTGGGGAGGGCATGCAGTTGGGTGATGAGGCTAATCGCTGTCTTTTCTTTAATGGCATTGTGTTACTGTTTCAGTGGTAGCTACACAGGTCCCTAATTTAATTGTTTCAACTAGCCAGCTGCTTGTCCTCGTGGTGGCTTTGCCTTCTCTGTGTAAAATGTGTCCAGTCTGGAAAATGAGGCCAGTGGCAGACATATAGTTGAGTGTTAAGTAAATGAGTGTATCTAGGACTGTGCCTAGCACTGTGTGGGCTCTCCCAAAAGCACAGATAGCCATTTTGCATGTCTGATGAATGAAGAACATTTCATTTGTAAAGAAAATAGAATTTAACATACACAGAGTAGCCATACTGTAGCTGTGCCATTGCAAATCATAATCTTCTGAGAGTCTCCGTGACCCTGATAAATTTTCTCAGATTTCTGTTCTAGATAGATTATTTGTTAAGACATTTTGCTGTGCACGTGCCTGGGTGAGTGAGATATTATGCTTTTGAAAAAATGTCTGAGGGGCACTGGCAGTCAAAGTTTTTTTGTTAGCACAGAGCATGAGTTGTTAATCCTGATTTTCAGTGCCTCTTTCCCCTACATCTCTTCATGGGTACCAACATTCAGGTTCATAAAACATTTTATTATATTATGTTTGGCTGAAATATTTGGGGTTCTTTCATATATATTAATACATAGCTACACACACAGGGATACCTAAGGGGCTATTTTCACAACCCTAAACATATGCTAATTGCTTGTTTTGATGCTTTGGGGACTAATGGTGAGCAAAATGTCTTCAATGGTTTTAAGCTGTAAAAGTGTGTTTTTATCCATTCTTCTCTAAGCATGGCCCAGTGAATTTTGGTTAAAAGAACTCCTAACTAAAAAAAAATTTGCAAAATGTAAAAGGTTATTTTGGACAAGAGAAGAACTAAGGAATTTAAAGACAAGAGAGTTTTGATAAGATATGAAAGAAAGACTTTGGGGAAAGATTCAAAAGAGGCTAGAAAAGGAGTGGTATTGAAAGCATGCATATGTATAATATTTAGTGCATTGTTTGTTCCCATGAGCAGTATAATAAATCTTCCTTAGAGTGATTACTAAATATGTCAAGTGAAAAAGATTGCCAAATAAGATGGTGTTAAGCCACAGGGCTGAACCCAATTATAGCAAGGGGATATTTTCCATCCATTCTCTAAGTTGACCATGCCCTGCTGGGTGGGGAGTTGTAAACTATTTAGTGATCTGCCAACTCTGCAGATCTACTGCTATGACCCCTGAGACCATACATTGAAGAAAGCAGACACCATGTTAACCCCTGTACCACCAGACCATAGGAAAATGAGAATCTTACTGAAGTCTGAGAGGGAAGGTTTCTTAACTCAGCACCAGAGCTGCTGTAGGATGCAGCTGCCTTGACTTTCTGATGGAGTGGTGGGCAGAACATGTGTCACTCTTGCTTCTGAGTGGCAGGTTGATACAGAGTGACAAAGCAGCCAGAGAGGGGGTGTTGGCTGAGGCCACCCACCTGGCAGGGGGAGTCTGTGGGATTCTACCATGGGATAAGAGGTGAAAGGGTAATAAGAGGAATGGGAAAGGAGAGTTAAGACGGACTCCCTTCTATGACTTCTGAGATAGCTCAGTTCTGATTTTTGGTTCTTATGACTACACATCAAGTACATACACAGTCTACTCTTGGATATCCATGAAGTCATGGGCAGACAAACTACACATGCCACCAGAACATCTACCCATATAGGGTTTTAGAATGCCCTGACTTTCCTAAAGGAGCCCCACTCAGGACAGAAACATTAGCAGATGTTCTAAACCATGGTACCAGATATATTCACAGGGGGGAAAGGAAGCCAGAGATCAAAGCTATGCTTCAGATAATACACAAAATGGACAACCACAATCCACACAAGCTTAATATCGAACTAGGTAAGAGACTCTCTTCTCAGAAAAGGAAGGGAAAATGACACAAAGTAATAGCCCTCACCCTTGATGCGGTCTCAATCTGTCATGTGAATCAACATATAATCCATGTTTCTATCACTATGTATAGATTCTAGATGATTCACTCAACACACATTCAACAAGTACTCATCAAATCCCCTGTGTTGCCAATAATAGGATAATTTCTCTGAATTTAGTGTGCTTGCACTCTTGCATGGAAAAATCACATGAGATACAATGTCCAAAACAAAGGAAATATCCTAACAGTAAACAATGCCAAGCACTTTGTGCTAGTAAATCCCAATCCAATGTCAATTCTGATCAGAACATTTTTGATTATTATTGTATTTGCTGTGAAAGAGGCCAGACTGAACGTTAAATTGAGATTCATGCTAAAGCTCTGAACATATCATTTAAATTATTAGCTGCTTTGCTCTCATCACCCTTCAGGTTAAGAACGATAATGATAATAGTAGTACTTTTCTGTACAGTTTAAAAAAATTATTCAATGCAAAGATTCTATGAAAATGGTTAAATGATTATCCTCAATTTACAGCTGGTGCAACTGAGGCCTAAAGAATTTCAATCACTCACCTAAGACGACCGAGTTTAAAAGGCAGATGCAGGATTCTAAATTAGGTCTTACTCCACAGCAGGACACTTACCCTGGACCAACACAAATTCAGCAGTGAAGATGTAGAGAATTTAGAGAAGAAGAGTCAGCCCGCCTGGTTCAAATAACTAGTGGTGGATATGACCAAGCCGTGGAATGGTCGGTCACACGTAGAAATGTGGAGTCCGATAAGAGAGACCAGAAATAATCCAAACAGCCAAACCACATCTCCAGATGGCAATATTATATGGCAATATTAATAGGTAATGAAGGGGATGGGTTTTGAGTTTATTGATTTTTCTTAATCACCATCCAGCCTCTGAAATTACTAAATAAAACATTTCAAAGACAGGCTTATTAAGAAAAAAGGCCATGAACACAACGAATCCAGTAATAAGAAGTTGTGGCTTCCAGTGTGGCTTCTGCTACTTACCTTAGAAGTGTCAGAGACCTTAGGAATGTCACTCTTCTTCTTTAGGTCTGAGACTTCAGGTCTCAGATTTATCAGGAAGAAAAGGGTATTGATCTAGCTAATCTTTAAGGACAAACCCTTCCAGTTCTAACACTACATAATTCTAAGATGAATGACATTCACAAACTATGCAGATACTGGGTGAGAAAGTTAACTTTATAAATACCAGTTTGAGATTTTATTACAGCTGCTTGAGGTATGCTTTTTCAAAACATTGACGTTCTTTTTAGGACAATGACAGACCTGATAGTAGATGAAACCCAGAAGGAAAATAGGGTAAAGAAAATAGGTTTCCTGAAAAAAACAAAACAAAACAAAACAAACAAACAAAAAAAAAGATTCCCTTCTTTGAGTGATTTCTCGTTCTGGGGAGGCACTGGCTCTTATAATCCCCTTCTGCCAGAGCCTGGGACAAAGCCAGTATGGGCTGCCGGTCACGACAGGCCAGAGTCTAATTTCCTCTCTGCCTCTCCTTGGCACACTCAGATCTTCCTCAGAAGACAGCAGGGACACCTTGTAGAGGAGAGTACAGAAGGGATCTGGGAGGAGGAAGTATCTGCTCCTGAGTGGTGACTAACATAGGAAAAATACCTGTGGGTTTAGAGGATCTTATACAATACCTTTCAGCTCTTTTGTATTTGTTTCTTGTTGAAAAGAGAAGAGGGAAGGCAGGATGGCCACTCTGCCCATGCAGGGCAATTAATACGCTCTGGGAACAGCCTCAAGTAGTCCCCAGGAATCTCATGTGCTAGGGAAGACTCGGAGAAGGTGTGGGTTCCCCAGGTTCCAGCAGGATGGAGCTCCAGTCACCTCTAGTGGGAGTTAGCCTGATGATCCCCCCTTTATGGGCTGCCTTCCCTTCCTTGTCTCACATTCCCACCCCCGCTTCTGCTACTCCCAAAGAAGCTGCATACATTTTAAAAATGCAAAAAAGGAGACTGTGGTTTGCCTTCCTAACCTATATCATTTGCCCCCAAATATTACCTTCCAAGTGACACTACATCAAAATTGCTTAAGAATGCTTTCAAGGAATATCTGTTTTTTACCCCTAAATGAAATGTTTTCTTCACTGAATCTCTCCAAATCCCAGGTCTTGGTCTGGGGCTATCTATATTTTGCAACTGTAAATGGGTAGGTACTAACTGGCAAGGTATCCTAACCCAGGACACAAGAAAATACCTTGAAGTGGATGGATCTGGCCGCTGCAGTTCATAAATTACGCTAACTCCTTTGGTATTATGTTCTGTCTTTGCATGATCTCACTCTCACCCACTCTCTTTCCTCTTCTTTTAATAGAAATGCATTACATCAGAACACCAGAAGTCGCAAGTTGGGGATTGTTACCATGATTCATTTGTAGTGCAGCCAAAAGCAAGTTAGTCATCCCTTAATAAGTGAACAGAAATATCATTCTGCCTTTGAAACATTACATTTTCAGAGGACACCAAATTTAAGCTGTGGATGTAGCCAAACAAGTGACTATCTATCCACACGCTTCCTCTGCACATGTGTGCCTGGTGTCATGCTGACCTGCTCCAGTAACAAAAAGACAAATGGTCACCTCTGTCAATACTGCAATGCCAGTGCAGGTCTGGGAGAGTGGAATGCTTCTGTTTTGCCCCTTACTTTACAGAGGGGTAAACACTCTTCTTGCGGGTGTTGACACTGAAAAGCAGCCAAGGCAGCCCCACATTGTAATTCCCCAAACAAGCTCAGTTTGTCTTTGCAGCCTTGGCTGAAAAAACAAAGCAGCTTTGGATCTGAAGCAGATAAATCTCAGATTTTAGAAACAAAAAATAATGATGGTGAAAGAAAATGCAATAGCAATATCTCATTGCAACTTCTGCCTGATTCCTTACTGGTCTGGATGAAAAAGACATTACAATGAACCACAGGTCCAATAATCTCTTTATTTCCATGGTCTGGGAGAAAATCTCATTTGGTCTTGATTTTTTAAAAATCCTTCAGATCATGGAGATGCCTGGCAATCTGTAAAGTTAAACTTTCTGATTAGAGTGTTTATTTTCTACTTCTCTAAATTCTCACTTGATTTCATGGTCAAGCTTAAACTTTAGTTGAGCAAGTTTGTGGGTGATGAGTTTTGCTGGACAGCTCTAAGAGGACTGGATGATCAGAGAAACGGGAGAATGTTAAAGATGACTGAGGGGCCAAACTGCAAAGGGAAGTGCCAGGGAGCCAACTGTGCAGGGAACAGGCAACAGTTGTCTTAAGATTTGGTTAAGAGGACACAAATAACCATTGCAAAGAACAGGAAAAACAGGATGCCGAGGACATTTAGGTCTAGAGAATGACCTGAGTGGGAGGAGCACTGCATCAGGAGTCAGAAGGCTTCAATTTTAGTCCCGGTTCTGGGTCTTGATGGCCATGTGACTTAGAGAAAAACAAAAAATGAACCTACGAAAACATGCCACTTCTCTGCTCTAAATCCCCCAAGGTTCCCCATTATGCTCAGAGCAAAAACCCAAGTGTTGACTATGGCCAATGACATGAGAAAGTGTCCTTGCTGACCTCTTCGGACTAGTGTCTTACTATTCTCACATCGCACTGCTTGTCTGGTTTTTGATTCTGCCTGGAATGTTCTTCCTCCAGACACCTATAAAACTTGTGTCCTCACTTCCTTTACTTCCCTGCTTAAATGCAATCATCTTACCTGACTGCATCCCCAATTTAAAAAAAGTAGCATCCCTTGGCATCACCATCATCTTTTCTTATTCTAATTTTCTCATGGCCCCAATCATGATAGGACATTATCAAAGGTTTCATTGTTTTTCTTTTTTAAAAAAATATTTTTTATTTCAAAATATTAAGTGGGTATAAATGTATAAATGTTTTTGTTACATAGATAGCTTTATAATGCTTTAGTCAGGGCTGTAAGTGTGCCCGTCACCTGAACATTGTTCACTGTACCTGTTAGGTAGGTTTTTATTCCCCTCCTCCTCTCCCCACCCTCTTCTTGATTTACAATGATTTTACTTCTTTCTGTGCCCATCCATGTGTGCCCATCAATTAGTTCCAAATTCTTAGGGAGTACGTGTAATGATACAAGAAGGGTCACTGAACACTGGGAAGAAAGTACTGACCATTGTTTCTTTATTCTGCTGCCCCCACTAGAATATGAGTTCTGCCGTGGTGGTACCTGTGTCTGTTTGGTCCACCTTTACATCTCTGTTACCTAGAACCGTGCCTGGAACACATACTCAGTTAGCTGTGGATTAAACACATGAACATAATAATCTCATGAGTGAATGGACTTTAGTCTGTCTCATGGGCATGATGAGAGCCAAATGAGATGATGGATATGCATGCCTTTTGTAAACTCTGGAGGGCTACACAAATGCAATTATGTTATCATATAGCAGGAAGCATGGATAAATAATATCTCCTCTGGTTAGTGGTCTTACAGATGTCCAAGCATAACCTAGAGTCGATTCCTGATTGCCCTGGACCCCTGATCTTTCCCAGTTTGACAACATCTTGTGCTTTAGTGGGAAGGATGTGGGTTATGACATCAGAATGCCGCAAGTTCAAATCCTACCTCTGTTAGTACTAGCTGTGGGATTGTAGCAGACACAGCTGGGCCCTGCCCACATCCCCTTGCCCTTACCACTTTAACACACCAGCCTTATTCCCAGTCTGCTGTGGAAATACTGGAATATTAACATACTATCTCAGTCCCAAGTAGCCTGGACCTATGACTAAAGACAGTCTGTGTATAAACAGCCCAGCTCGCATGTCCTCCCAGGTGGGATAACCCCGCAGCATGTATTTCTCACTGTTTCCCAGAGTTCCCCAACAGGATTAGGCTCCAGCTGCCCATAGGACAAATGGCTTGACAATGTCCCCATAACTGAGTGCTTTCCTTCCCTGTCTCATGCTGCCATTCTCTTCTCAGTGCTTCCTGGGATTGTCTTCCAAATATACTACTTTCATGGAGTCCTTGACTCCAGGTCAGCTTCTGGGGGAGGGAATCCAAACTAAGCCAATGACTTTAGGCATTTAGTTCAGTTTCATTATCTGTAAAATGGGGATAATCCTTACCATATAGGGTCATTACAATAACATATAAAAGGTGTCTGGCCTGGCATTTAGTATTAGGTCAAACCATATAAAATTGTCATTTCTATAGGTTAAAAAGTGGTTCAATAGTAGCAGTTTCATGTGGTTTACTTAATTGACCTTCAGTGAGTGCTTGTTCTTTCCCTCTCCTGGCCCCTGCTCCCCAATATTCCTGTCAGAACCTAAGCTTCCCTAGAGGGTATCAGAAAATTTTTTTGGTTTCCAAGAGACAATTTGGTGGTACTAGAGCAGGCTTTTAGAGAACAGACAACAGTTTTGGGCTAGGGAGGAGCTCACAAATCTATCCAGTCATTCCCTTTTCCACAAGCAAGAACAGAGCTGCACACATTTGGGCATAAGCTCCCACATGCAATTGTAATTCACGCTTTTAGTAGTTTCAGCTTAAGAAAAAAAAACCAAAAGTCAAAATGCCATATAAGCCATATCCTTGAAATATCTGAAACTGTGAATAATTAATAACACTATTAAATCTAAAAAATTATGAATATGTGTCTCCACCAGATGAGCTCTTTGGCAATTTTTTTTTCCTTGAAAGGATTTTCTAAGTTTCTTATGGGCACTGAGCTTGAGAATAATGAAAATTATGGCTGACGAAAAAAAAAAAAAAAACAAGAAACAAGTTCCACCTAATGACATGGTAATGGTTCTCCTGAATGATGGACTATGAGCCTTACAAGAATGAGTACTTGATGTCATTCATAAAAGAGCATTAATACCTGATAGTGCATTTTTCCCAACAATAATTTTTCTGTGTTCTCAAGGTTCTCATACAAAGCTACTGCCCTTAAAATCATAGCAGCGTTTCAGCCACTGCCCTCCAGTTCCTGTTCTAAAGAGAGGTCTTATAGCATAAAAGGTCAAGCTGTGATAGTTTCTGTGATTCAGCTTGCTAAGGCCTTGACCCCTTCTGGGAGATGCTGATGTTGGTGGCATGTTTTGGCATTGTGGAGACAGACTGCCTGATCAAATCCCAGCTTTGGCACCTAGCAGATGAATGATCTTGGACACGAAGCCGTTATTTAATGGCTATCTCTGTGCCTCAGTTTCCTCATCTATAAAATGGGGACAATAATAGTACTATCTCATTAGGATTGTTGGAGGATAAATGAAAAATTGAATGTAAACTGCTCAGTAGTCTCTGACACACAAGTGGTACCTAGTAAATGTCTGATAGCAAAAAAAAAAAAAATGAATAAACAGAAAACCCCATTTCTATCTTCTATTTTGCCTTGCTCCACCCCAACTTTTTTTTTCATTTAAATAATGTAACTTCCTCAGTTGTTCTTGAAAAGTATATTCAATGCAATGTAATGGTGACAGATTTTTGCTCACATCTTCGATGAAAGACTAAGGGGTAAAATGGGGTTAGAAGCATGCATCAGTACAAATATTTGAAGAGAATAGCTGGATAGGATAGTGTGTGTTTAAAAGTTGGCACTTCCTAATTCCGGTATAAGCTCCCAGGCTAAAAACTATCCCATCTTCTTCAGGTTAGCCCCCTAGTTAGATTACCATGCACAACAAGTAAAGGAATCCAATGCAGGCAGGTAAAGATGGTGGGGATAAAAGAAGGAAACTGAAAAGTATTAAGTGCCTACTAAGTGTTGGACATTGTTGAAAGAATGCTACATCTATCCTCTCATTTAATCCTTACAGCAACTAAGAGAGGTAGATATCATACTCCCATTTCTGGGTAAGGAAACTGAGCCTCAAGAAGCTTAAATAACTTGCCCAAGGTCACAAATTTAGTAAGTGGATCAGCCCAGATTTAAATCCTGAGCTCAGAAGATTGTCCCCTAATGGGAGTTCCTTTGGCAAAATTCCCTAATCTCTCTGCTTTGGGCATTTCAATATTGATAAATTTGCTTTCTGGTATTAAGCGTAAGCATGGGCAGCCCACAGCATGAGATGGTAATGATGCAGCAAAGTCAAGGGGTCAGACGTGACAGAGCAACCTAGGAAAAGCAACAAGACTCTGACCTGTATTGAATAGTGAAGCCCAGTGAATGCCAGATATTTACAACAGAAACCTCAGAAAGAAGCCACAACCCCATTACCAATGACAAGCATGCTCAACCAGCTAGAGACAAAGAAAACAGATGTGAAAAGAGACAAGACTTTCATCAGTCCAGATAGCATCCTTTGCATCATGTATGTTTCCTATGTTACCCTCGCCCCACCCAGACTTACACACAAGGGAAAAGAAAAAACAAAACAAACGTTTACAGAAAATATTAGTAAAAAGGCGTGACAGTGTGTGAATTTATTGAAAACATCAGATTGAAGTTGGGGGTGTTATAGGACTTGGGTATCATCCCTCCCCAAAGGCAATTTAACACTAGAATATACATGCTCATGAGGGCAGGGACTTTGTCTCTTTCACTCAATCCTGTATCCTAGGCCCCTAGAGTAGTGCCTGGCACATGGAAGAAGCCCAACAGACGTGCTGACTGAACTCTCAGTGTTTGTTCCTTCTTGCTGATTTATATTTTCTCTGGTGACATTGAATGATACTTCATTTGTACCCAAAGGCTACTGTGCTACATGCATATAATTTACATCTTAAATAAACAGATGACATTGAATTTGGTCCTGTTGCTTACATGCTGCAGACAACTGGTTGGTCTCATTAGACAAATGAATATGGTTAGACTATAATCTAAAAAAATGTAAGAGCAGAGAAACAATTTAGGTAGGCAATTAGGGACTGAAATAATTATGTGCTATACTTAATTATAGGGTAGTTTGAATTTTTCATGTGTATTTGTTTTTTGGGTTTCTTTTTTATTTGAAGTCCAGAGACTAGTATAAAAAATCTTATGTATCTACCACCCAATGTCATGTCTATTTGAAGATTCTGCTTCTGCTATTAGGGTTGTCGACGGGCAGTGTGACCATATAATTTATCATCCAAACTGGAACACTTTTGAAAGAAGTGCAAGAGGGCACTGTTAATTTTATAGGAACAACAAGCACAAAATGGGACCATCCCAAGCAAACCAGGAATATATACTCTTCCTATCCATGGATGTCTAAGAGGATACAAGCACTGATGTAACTTCATCTGTTTATGCTTCACAGTGGACCTGAGATGACAATCATTTGGTTTGCAGCCCCATCACTGCTGATGAAGCCTAGAATATTGCACCTGACACTACCTTGTCATCATCAAGGCCTCCAGGAAAGTAATTTGGAAAAACTCCTTTTGTCTCTAACCACTTCCAGCCACACTACCTTCCCACCATTGCACGTTCCTTCATGTCAAGGCTCTGATGTTTTGCAGGATTCAGCTATCCTGCAGCTCACTTTTACTCGCTACTTCAGAGGTGGGGTACATCCATAGGACCCTTGGAACATTTCATCTACCTTCCCTGAGCACACTAGCCCTACTAAAATTGACAGATGGCTTCCACTCAGCTGTCTCACTGACATGTAGCTTCTGGAAGTGGATTGCTCAGCCAGGAACAAAGATTGTTTTCATGTCCAAAGATGTCACTCTGGAGGATTCTATCTTGCTTTAATGCTGACAGTGGCTTGCTGACTTGGCTAATGAAAATTTTCAAGGCTGACAGATATGAAGTCTGTGATGGGTCTCAGACACTGGGCAGGTAGGAGGCCAGAGCTTTTTTGCTTTCTTGAGAATTAGAGGTCATGCGGATAAAGTCTTCTGCACCTCATCACCAATTATAGCAATGACCCATTTATTCAACATGTATTAAGTGTCTACACTGTGCTGGGAATTATGTAAGCCCTGTGGAGATAAAGAACATTGAGACATAATTTTACCCTTAAGAAACTTAGAGTCTAGTGGAGGAACTTCAGGCAGATTCTCAGAATTGGTCAGCACAGGCAAATCACAAAGTGAAGTATTATAGTGCTATGATAGGAGTAGCTAAAGGGTGCATTGGGGTACAGGGAGTCTAGTATGTTGGAGTGTAGGACGTGTGTGTGTGTGTGTGTATGTTGGTGAGGGGGATGTAGGGGTGTGTGTGTGTGTGTGTGTGTGTGTGTAGAGGCATGTGTGTAGCAGTGGCGAGAGTGTACTGAAATACAAAGTTGGACAGGAGACAGGAGCCAGATGAGGGAAGATTTTCTTATTCAACCATTCAATGTAATTTATTAGTACCTATTACTAAATCTTACCTCAATCCATGTCAACAAGACAGATATGGCTCTTCCCTCACAGAGCATTCAAACTAAGGGAGATAAAGACAAGCAGTGAGGCAATTACAAAATCTGTGTAGAGTTCTAAGATAGGAGAAGTGCAGGGTATTAAGAGAAGGGTTACCCACACTGGCCTTGCGATCATCAGGGAAGACTTCTAGGAGGAAGTGACTTCTAAATCAGGACCTAAGAATGAGGAAAAGTTAATTATGGGCAGAGGCTTGGCCAGGGGTGTGGAACTGAAGGAGAGAGTACTTTAGGCAGAAGCTATGACATGGGCAAAATTTCAGAGGCACAAAAAGGATGTCTGGGGAAATGGAAATAAACTGAGAGGAAAGTCAGAGAGGCAAGCAAGGTTCAAATCACACAAGGCCTTGTTTGTTGAACTTGGAGGACAGATTTTTTTCCTGTAGGCAAGTGGGAGCCAATGAAAGGTTTTAAACGGGGCACGATTAGAATTGTGTCTTCGGAAGATCACTCTGCCTAAAGTGTGGTAGCTGGTTTGGGAAGGATGAAGAGTGGAGGCAGGGAGATGGAACAAAACACTAATGCAATAACTAGTTCACTGGTGAAAAGGTCTGAACCACAGGGGCATTCTAGCTTGAAGGAAGCAAAAGGTTTATGTCTCTACCTTTTTATAGATCTGGACAGCTTAGCCCAGGGCGTAAGCCAGGTAGTAGAATTGGATGACAAGTTTAAGCCCCATGGTACTGATTAAACATTTGGGCTGCATTTCCTAGCATTGGGTCTTAATGTGCTATCAACTGCAGATTTATAGATGTGCAGATTTAGCTTATGTGTGGCCTTTCACTTTTCTGTATGTACACTTCTAAAGTGCAGTCATAGATCATATAAGCACAGAAGTTCCTGGCCAATTGCTTCAAGTTCCTCTTTGACAGATGTGGTTGGCACTCTGTTCATAGCCCTTATCTCTTGAGAGCACACCTGCCTGACTTCAAATGCCAGCACCCACACTTCTTTGTCAGAGAGCCTACTTTGCCATCTGCTTGGCAGGCCAGAAGTGCTGGGGAATTAACACCTCTTGGGAGCATCCCTCAACCAATGACAGATGGGAGTTGGCCTATAAATACCCAGCTCCCTCCCCATGGGTGGGATCACTCTGAGGTGAGTATGTTTTAAACTGCTTCTCAGAGTGTCCCCAGTAGGATTGTGCTCCAGTTGCCCACAGCAGTTGCCTGCTTAATTACGTGCCCTTTTAGGCTCTGTCTCCTTTCTGTCTTGCTCCCCTTCTTGTTGCCCTTCACATCCCAAATAAACTGTTTTTACTTGATTTTTTGTTTCAGGGTTGGCTTCTAGGGAAACCCAAATTAAGACAATGTCCAATAATACTCAAAGCCTGAGTTTCCTAGTGTCCTCAAAACATTAAAGACTTCTAAAACCAACTTCCCAATGTCTTATGTGGAAATAAAACAAAATTTAACTCCTAGGGAGTAAAGTGAGGATTTTGTGAGCTTCTCTTAATACTCAATCTTTTGGTGGTGGACACATTTTTCTGATGATGCACACAGTAGGTATGCAATAAATATTTCTCCAAGAGGCCCTGATAAGTTCATCAATATAGATGGCCTGATGCTATCAACTGCAGTTTCCCGTCATTTGGGACATAGTCCAATCTTTTCATTAAGGCTTAAAGCTAATCACATGTTGGGTCCAGGGTATATTGATGACAAGAATACACATAACTCCTCAAGAAGGGCTTAGGCCTGCATCCTGCCAGGAATGGAGAACTGTGAGATGACATGATCTCTCATTTTTCTTCTTGCTGATGATAAAGGAAGCAGGCATTTCTTTGGCTTTTACTTTATTTGGGGAAAAAAAAGCTCAGAGACATAGTTAGAAGCCTCTTTGCATCCTTCTGGAACATCTCAGCAGGTAAGGTCTCAGACTTCAGTGTTCTCTGTTGACAGCAAATGCTGGAATATTGCCCAAGTTGGACGAGAGTCCCTATCTTTACATTTTTGGATTTCTGCTATTATGGCAGTAGGTGTGTGGGAGAGACAGCTGATGTATTCACTGGATTCTTTCCCAGGCAGTGATGTGCCTGGGGAGTATGTGCTGATGGAGACAAATTCTCCTTGCATCGGCACTGCTGCCAGTACAGGTGTTGAAAGTCTCCATGATGGCAGTGTGTTGGATGTCAGTAAAACTGAGCGGATTTGTCTGCCAAGATTCAGGCTGCCTTTCTTCTTGTTGGTACTCACCACTGTTGGATGCTCCGCACTGCTAGGATGGTTGTCTAACTCTTCCACCTTACTAATAGTGTCACTGACTAGAATGTGTGTGTGTTATGTGTCTATACTCCTCAATATTAAGGTATAACATCTATATATAGTAAAGTGTACAAATCTTCAGTGTACACTTTAATGAATTTTTATATGTACACATCCATAAATATTGCTCAGATCAGGACATGGAATATCTAGCACCCAGAAGTTCTCTTCATATCCTTCCTCAGTCAATACCCCCCCACCGCCAGAGGAAAGCTTTTCTGACTCTATCAACTTCAATTAGTTTTGCTTGTTATTGAGCTTCCTATAAATGGAATCATGTAGTATATACTCCTTTGTGTCTGCTGTCTTGCATTCAACCAATGGCCTGTGCAATTCATCCATGTTGTTGTGTTTATCAGTAGTTTGTTACTTTTATTTATTTTTGCTGTGTAATATTCCATTGTGTGAAGATACCACAATTTATTTTTCCATTCTGTTGGTGAGCCTTTTGTGTTGTTTCTAGTTTGGAGGTTTTATAAATAAAATGACTATGGACATTCTTGTACATAGCCTTTGGTGGACATGTGCACTCATTTCTCTCAGGTATATACAGTGTTGGCAAATGTTTAACAATCAATTCCCTAACAAAAATAGCTCTGGTTTATAAATGTTTGTAAATACTCCCACCACAGTCAATTTCAGGCTACCAAGGGGATGTGAGTTAGGAAGAGATGTACCCAATCATCTTTTAAGGAGCCAGTAAGAGCCAGCCCCAGCACACCAAAGGGTATATATAGACCCAGGGGTGGAATTTCTGGATCATAGAGTAGGCATATATTTAGTTTAAGTTTTCCAAAGTGATTGTACCATTTTACAGTTCCACTAGCAATGTATGAGAGTTCTGGATGCCCCACATCCCCAGCAACAATTGGTATTATCAGTCTTTTTAATTTTAATCACTCTGGTGGTTGAATACTGGTATCTCGTTTTGGTTTTAATTTGCATTTCCATGATGACTGAAACTAAGCACCTATAAACATGCTTATTAGCCCTGTGGCTATCTTCTTTTCCAAAGTGCCTATTCGAGCCTTTTGCTCCTTTGGATATTAGGTTGTATTATCTTTTCCTTACTGATTTGTAGAAGAATATCTAAGTTCAAGATCAGTGAGAGTGACTGTAAACACTGTAAGAGAGAAGAGTTCCAGAGGCAGCCTGGCATGCTAGAAAGAGCCTGACGCTGGAGTCATACAGACTTGTGTTCATATCCAACTAAGTTAGTCACTTCCCGATGACCTTGAGCAAGTCACCCTTCTGGAGCCTCAGTTTCCCCATCATCAAAATGGGGTTACTGTCTTGTATTGTTGTTGATTCCTGAATGACACGATATAGATAAAATGCCTGGAAGAAAAGCCCATCACAGGTGCCCAGCAGTCTTTTGTGTACTGAAAAATATTTCCTCGTCTCAATCAGAAAATGTAGTTGGCACCTTCACCCAGGAGTTGCTATTCATGAAGTGCATGATGGTTTTAATACCTAGAAATTCAATATTCTTCCTGGCTGTCTAGTGGTGTTATTGTCATAGAGCAACTGCCTCTTCTTATGATAGGAGGATTGTATTCTTTGTGAGAAGTAGCACTTCTCTTTTTGTGGGAGGCACAATGACAAGGTTTACCAGATATGATATTCTTGCTGATTCTGCTGTAACTTACTTGATGTGAGGCAGGAAGGATCTACAGGGTACTTTTTAGAGCCCTGCCTTCTATTTTAGGGGAGAAGTTGTTGCAAATCAGCACTAATAAGAAACACGCTGTTTCAGAAAGGACTGCATAGTGAGCAGCCAAGTTGCAGTCCCCCACTCTCTCTTCTAAGAGTTTGGACTTATGAGGAATGATGGGCTCAGCTTAGGTGTCATTCCTCCAGGAAGCCTGCCCTGGAAATACAGATTAGGCCCTGATCCCCTGTGTGTGGACACATCTGTTTCATCACTTGCGATATTATAATGGCATCTTCTTTCAGCTCTTTGAGGGAAGGAACTGAGTCTTGTTCTTTGTTATATCCCCACTCCCAGCACAGTGCACGCAAAGAGTAGGCACACAAAACTCAAGATAGAAACGTTCTGGACATGCCAGCATACTCTTGTACAATCTTCTTGGCATCACTAGCATGCATTAAACAGCTTCCCCTTGAATGTCCTGAAACCTAGTTAAATATTGAGAAGTGATTAAGCAAAAGTACTAGCTAGTTCTCAGAGACTCAGGGAATAAAAAAGCAAAACAAGAAAACCAAAAAAGCAAACACACAAACATGAGGAACCAGAACACATAGGAATAGATGATTGTTAAAATGGCCGCAAAAGTAAAGATACTGTAGCAATTTAAAAACAAAACAGTATAACAATGTTTTTCTAGCCGAGCTCTGAAGGGAATACACAGGCAGATATTAATATATGTATTTCTAGAAAGAATAGCATATTGGGCTTAGGAATACAGAGATTTTAAGATTCTCAGTCTATCATTTCTTCTCTCCTTTTCCAGGCTGAAGTAGCTTCATCAGAATCTATAAACCAGCCTACAGATCTCAAACTAAGTTTGGGTTCATTTAAGAAATGGATCAGCTTAGGGGTTACTCTGTTACCTTGTAAATAACATAGCTAGGAGAAAGCTGAGACATAATGTAATAGAAGAACCTGGAACAGCAGTATTTCTGTAAATGGCATCTTAATGTTTTCCATCTCATATTAACCACTTAAAATAATTGTTAAAATCTGTGATGGGCTTATTATCTATTATGAGGTGCTAGTGGGCTTTGTAACTTTTCTAAGTTAAAAAAAATGGAGAACAAAAATGTCCTTAAAGGGGAAAACTGAAATGCTAAAGAGCAGACCATTTTGAAGTGGAAACATTTTCACGGTGCTTTGTACACAACTTTATAAAGAGAAATCCCAATAGGTAGCATAAATAGCTCTCAGTAGGGAAGCCTCAGATTGTTTTTATGAGGTGGAGAATGGTGGCTTTGGCAGAGCACCCTGTAAAAGACAGTCCGTCAGCCACTGGCAACTTCCCACTTGTGAGTCTGAGGGCAGGGTGCATGCTTTGAGAACACCTTCCACAGAATCTTGGGGTCTATTAGCATTGAATGTTGAGGAAGCTTTGCTGTGCCTGCTTCCCCGCTGCCCCAGGGGCAGGGAGCAGGAACTACTGCAGTCTGCACCTGTTGCAGCATTTGGCTGGATTCCAAAAAAAAAAAAAAAGAAAGCCTTACAGGAGCAAAACCAAACCAACCCCAAACATGAATTTAGTGGAAGAAGATGGGAACAGTTAGGAGACAAGTTGGGAAGGGCTTTCCAGCTTTCCAGAATACCCACAGTGGCTAACAGCAGTAAAAACAAAGTATTTCACCTTGTTTCCAACCCATTCTAGCCCAGCCTCCTGAAGATTTCCTTGTATAATACACTTCCAAATTTGAGGTTGATAAGAAAGTTGTGTGTGATTTTCTTTAAATAAGCTGCAGTTATGTTTAGATGGCACAAACAACTGACCTATTTATTTCCTTTTAAGAATATATTTGTTTAGATAGGCCATGGGACGATAGCTAGGTTGCAAGGATTATGGCTTTACACATTTTAACTCAAAGTTTTGTGATTTTTTTTCCCAACATAAAACAAATGGAAGAGGAAGGACTGTTTCCCTAATTTTTCCTGGCCGTACTTTTGCTGCCTCCTCCTCATCCCGTGCTGGTTACTGACACCCTTGATTAAAAACCTGTGAGGCTTGCTCTCCACTTCTCGTTTCCTCAGCCTGAGCCTCTGATCCAGCCCCGCACATCCCTGCCCATTTGAACCACCTGTGGAACTTTACAAGCTCAGATGCCTGGGTCCACCCTCACACCATTAAATCAGAATTTCCTGGTGATTAATCTCAGACTTATAGCAATTTGTATTTTAAAAAGCTTCCCAGGGGACTAGAACACACAGCCAAGGTTGAGAACCCTTGCATTCATCAAGTCTTGTCAATTTCACCTCCAGAATCTCTCAAATCCATCCTCTCCTCCATTTCCATTGCTCCTGATTTGGTTCTAGCCCTTATAATCTATCTGGATGACAGAAACAGCTTCCTAACTTACCTTTTTTTTTTTCTTTACTTTCAGTCTACTGCCACCAGATTTATTTTTCTGAAACACAAATTCAAACTTGCCTTCCCTCTGCTTTAAATCCTCCAATGGCCGAATGATGGAACCTATATACTTCTTAGATGATGATGGAGAACAGCTGCTCCTCATCCTAGGCAGGCTCTATTAGCTTAAAATGTTTTTTTTAACATTTTATTTTAAAATAATGTAAGACTCATGAGAAGTTGCAAATATAGTTCAGAGCTCCTATGTACCCTTCATCCAGCTTCCCCTAATGATAACATCTTGCATAACCATAGTACAGTATCAAAACCACAAAACTGACTTTGGTACAATACTATTAACTATGGGGGCCTTATTTGGATTTCACCAGTGTTTACATGTACTCTTTTTTTTGCATGCATGTAGAATACGATGAGATTTTATCACATGAGCGTAATACAGTTTGAAAATGATCTATTTTTCTATCCAGCAGTGGTTTTCAACATTGAGTGCACATTAGAATTACTTAAGGGAGCTTCAAAAAAGTACCCATGTTTGGGCCCCACTCTAGACCATGCTTTAGTTCAGCACTTCTTAGACTTTAATGTGTATACAAATCAATCGAGGATCTTGTTAAAAATGCAGATTCTGATTTAGTAGGTCTGGGTGGAGTCTGAGTCTGTAGTTCTAACAAGGTCCCAGGGGATGCCTACAAAGATGATTTGGAGTAGTCCACCCTGGTTTTAGACCAATGAAATGAGAATCTGTAGGTTTGAGGCCTGGACATGGTTATGTTTGAGTTACTCTGGTGATTCTAATATGTACCCATGGTTGAGAACTACTAAAATATGTGACAGAATTTGAAGGTTGTGTGGTCCTTGGAGGTCATACCATCCCAACCTTTATTAAACCATTCTAGGTCATTTTAGTCTCCTCTACTGAGCTGTTCAAATGCCAAACAACTGTTGGAGTTAACAACTCTTTCCTTCCTTATAATCCATATTCTTCTTCTGAAATTTAAAAATATCCTGTGTGAACTCTCAACTTGCCTCACTTCAAGTTCTTCTCTATACGTTTCCCACCTTGAGACAAATGGGAAGGAAAGACTGTCTCTTTGCTTTCATACTCAAATTCTATAAATGAGATTGCTTCCACTTTAGTACCTAGTCTCTTCTCATTCCCGTCAATTGGTGGCCAAGGCCACAGACATTAGAATGTTCTTTCTCTAGCATTTGACAAGATTCATCTTCAGCTGCTGACTTTGCTTTCTATCTTGCAGAGAAAACCCAAGTCATCAGATGGGAATTATCTTCAACTTGTTGTCACCATATAAATAACTGTATCTGTTCCCATCTTCCCCTGCTCTGAAAATCAAGGTCATGATCCTCCCTTTCTCTAAGGTCAGTTGCTTTCATTGGGTTCTACCTTTCCTCTCCTTCCTAGTACAATTTATCTCCTCTTCTTCCATGTCCCAAACTCTTGCTACTAATTCTTTCCCATTGCCTTTTTATATTTTAATATGCTCATGTCTCTCCCATATTTTTTTAAAAAGGCTTCATTAACCCCACATCCCTTCCAACTTCTGCCATATCTCCCCTTCTTTAAAGAACCATTTACATTTGTTGTCTCTATACTTCAAAGAGTAATTCATGCTTGCTAACTTTATCTCCTCACCTCCCACTCACTTCTCAAACCACTACAGTCTAGAATCTATCCTAGCTCAACCAAAACTCAACAGTGACTTCTAAGAAGATATATCCAGTGGCTACTTTTTAATCCTCATCTTCTTAGACTCTAAGCGGAGTTACGTTAATAATAAAAAGTCAAAGGAGTACTTAAAATATCTGAGATGGTTAAACATGTTGAGATTTTTATGGGAATCCAGTGGGCTCCATTAAGGCATGGACATGATTTCTTCACTGCTGTATTCCCTAATATGTGCCGGGCAAACAAAGGTGTTGAGTAAATATCTGTAGTTTGACGGAAACCCTTTCTTTCTCCCATAATGAATTTCATGATTTTGACTCTCTTCTCTCCTCCTACCTCTTGACTTAGCTTTAAGTGTCTATCTGACTCCTCTACTTTTGCGTATTTGTAAATTTGGTATTAATTAAGACTGTCTCTGGCACTTCTGACCTTGTCATATTATAATAAATTCTTCATGGGCAATGAATTCCACCTCCATGTTTTGACTTGTCACCTTTATGCTGACCAATGTCTAGTTCACATCAATACCTCACCTCTTTCAAACTCCAGATCTGAATTTCCATATGCCTCCTGAAGATTTGCAAATAAATGCTATGGCAGTATTTCAACTGGTATATATCCAACAGCTGAATCTTACCCTCCAAATTTGTTCTTCTACCTGTTTCCTGTAAGGGTAACTATGCTGTTAAACAGCATCATCCTCTTTCTATTCACCCAGGTGGGAAACTTCTAAGCCAACATTACCCTTTTTCCCTCATTTATTCCCACACCCAAATGATCCTCAAGTCCTGTTGATTCCATCTGCATAATTTTGGGCCAGTATTTTTTGTGTATGTTCTGAAGCACATTAAGTTCTTGGGATGTTAATAGGGGTCACCAAAAATGTAAAAAGTATCCATATTAAATGGATTTGAGAAATGCTAAACTGGATAGAGTTAAATAGGTTTCTTTACAGAGGAACTTTTTAGAGCCTTTAATACGATAGTGTGCATTCAATATGAGGATGTGATATGGAGATACCACAAGTATTATTTGTTAAAGTTACTTGGCCATATAGCTTGCTTTTTTTAAAATTTTTTGCAGCACCAAAGGGAATTTTCCCAGAACACATTTTGGAAAATAGTAGTCTAATCTATCTCCTTCCTTTTCCTTCTGCAGTTGTCCTATTCCAAACCTCTTGCTTACAGACTTACAACAGCTCCCTCAGTGCAGGAAGGAGTCTCCTGTCTGCAATGTCTTGCTTCTCTATACTTCTGTAAAGACACTTCTTATAAAAGTTTGATCATGAATCTTCCCAGAGTAGTAGACATTATTTTCATTACTCTGTAAAGGTCATCTATATCCTTACTTATTTTTAGCTTGCTTATTCTATCAATTACTGACTGAGGAATGTTGAAGTCTCCAACTAGAATAGTGGATTTGTCTATTCCTCCTGTCAGATCTACCAGTTCTTGCCTTGTGTATTTTGATGCTTTGTTGTTAGGAAACATACATGTTCAGTATTATTGTTTCTTCTTGGAAAATTGATCCCTTTATCACTATGTAATGCCCCTCTTTATTCTTGATAATTTTCCTTGTTCTGAAGTTAGCTTTGTCTGAAATTAATATAGCTACTCCAGGTTTCTTTTGATTAGTATTTGCATGGGATATCTTTCTCCATCCCTTCAATTTTAACTTATGTGAGTCTTTAAAGTGGGTTTCTTGTAGACAGTATAAAGTTGGGTTTTGTCTTTTCATAATCCACTCTGACAATCACTGGCTTTCACTTGCAATATTTATACCATTCACATTTAAAGGGGTTACTGGTACAACTGAATCAATATCTACTGCAGTGGTAACTGTTTTCTGTTGTTTTGCATTTGTTTTTTGTTTCTTTTTCCCCCTTTTTCTGCCTTCTCTGGTTTTAATTGAGCTTTTAATATCCTCTCTTAGTATATGAATTATGCCTCTTTTAAAAAAAATTTAGTGGTTGCCCTAGCACTTACAATATACACTTATATATAATCTAAGTTCACCTTAAAATAATACTATATTGCTTCACATGTAGTACAGTTATGTTATAAGAGAGTATTCCCAATTTCTCCCTCACATCCCTTGTGACATGGCTGCCATCCATTTCACTTACCTGTGTTATAATCATATAATATATGGTTACTATTACTGATTTAAATGAAGAGTTACCTTTTAGATTAAGAATAAGAAAAATAGAAATATTTTACCTTAATTTATTCCATCACCAACATTCTTCTTTATGTAGATCTGAGTTTCTGACCTATATCAATTTCATTCTACTTGAACTTCTTTTAACATTTCTTGCAGGACAGGTCTGTTGACAATGAATTCTCCTCAGTTTTTACCTGAGAAAGTCTTTATATCTTCCTCACTTTGAAGCACACTTTTGCTGGATATAGAACTTTAGGTTAGTGGGTTTTTCCCCTTTCTATACTTTAAATGTTGCTCTCCATTCTCTTCTTGCTTGTGTTTTTATCTGATAAGTCTAATGTAATTCTTATCCTTGTTCCTCTATATGTAAGCTCTTTCCCTCCCTCGAGCTTCTTTAAGGTTTCCTGTTTGTCTTTGGTTTTCTATAGCTTCAATATGCTATTCCTAATTGCAGTTTTATGAATACTTATCCTTTTCTGTGTTCTTTGAGCTATCTGGATCTGTGGTTTGGTGTCTTCAATTTTGGAAAGTTTTTGGCAATTATTACTTTAAATATGTCTTCTGCTTCATTCTCTCTCTTTCTTCTGGTATTCCAATTATATGTATATTGTACCTTTTGATAATATTGTCCCACAATTCTTGGATGTTCTGTTTTTTTTTTTTAACACTTTTAACTGTGTTTAAATTTGTGAAGTTTCTATCACCCTATATTCAAGCTCAGTTTCCTCTGCTATGTTAAGTCTACTGGTAAGTTCATAAAAGCCATTATTCATTTCTGTTAGTGTTTTTTTAATCTCTAGCATTTTCTTTTGACTCATCCTGAGAGTTTCCATCTCTCTGCTTACATTACCTGTGTATTCTTGATGTTGTCTGCTTTTTACACTAAAGCCCTTACCATATTAATCAGTTACTTTAAATTCCCTGTCTGATAATTCTAACATCTGTGTCATATCTGAGTCTGGTTCTGATGCTTCCTTTGTCTCTTCAGACTATATATATTTTTTCTTTTGGCATGCGTTATAATTTTCTTTTCCCCAAAGCTGGACATGCTATATCAATTAATAGGAACTGAAGTAAAGAGGCCTTTACAGGGAGGATTTCTGTTGATCTAGGAGTTGAGATATATTTAATGTTTATTGTAGTACCAGAAGCTTCAAATTCCTATATTGTCCTTGTTTTTGTCTCTCCTGTTGACTCTGGACTTCCCATCATACCCTTCCTCAGAGAGAGTCAGTGTCTTGTTACTCTTTCAGATCTAATCCACTATGGTTATACTGGAGCCCTGTTGATGTGGTGGTAAAATGTGGAAAGAGGAAATGCTATATAATCTACCAGTGAAATCTTAGTCTTTTATAGTGGACATGTGCCTTGAGGCTGTGACCTTCATGAGTATTTCTCCAGTGGTATAGTCTTTTCTCCTTGTCCTCGACTCTTTCCCTGGCTGTAGTGCTCCAAATATATTTCATTGAATCTCTGGCCCTTGTTGACTCCTCCCAAAACCCTTAGGTAAGACAGGAAGGCTGAAGGGAGCTACAGTGGGGAGGAACCTAAGATAAAGTTTCAGAATTTTGCTCTGGTAAGTCCATTCCCCTGGAGAGACAGCCTTTGTTATGGGGAAGACTGGGTGGATTTTACAATGATAATACTGCTGATCTCATTTTATAGATGAGGACATTGAGACCCTCAGAGAGGTTAAGTGACTTGATCAAGAATACATTAATAGTTCACAGCCTCAAACAGAAAACTTTGGGGTTCTGAAGCAATGCTTATTCCACTATGCTAAAACTAGTACTTACTGAACTTTAGCTGCAGCTCTCCTTCACGTCTCTTCAACAGCACTGATATTAAATAATATTTGAGACTGAACAATAGCTTCCAGGGCCCTCTCTGTGGACACTTCATGCCTTGCAACTGACAAAGACTCTCTCCTTGACCAAACTCTAGTCAGGCTCCTCTGAACCTTTTTTCCAGCTACACTTTGGTGTTCAGACTTCCTTATCTGTCTTTGTGTCACTCAGTTTTAGCAAGACTTCTGCTAAGTGCATTTAGCCAGAATCTCCTACTCTTTGTATCTCATTACTCAAGATATCTCACCAAATTCCTCTTCTCCCATCATGCCCCAGTTGATATCTGATCACTCTGGCCTGCTGTCAGCAAGAATCCTGTCAGGTCAGTTTAGCCAGAATCACCACCCCCCACCCTTGATGTTTATTCTTAGTAATTTTCCATCCACTGACCTCACCCTGCTCCTTAGCTATAAATTCCCACTTTTCCTTATTGTATTCAGAGTTGAGCCTGATCTCTCTCCCCTACTGCAAAATCCCATTGCAGTAGTCCCTATACGTCTCTCATTCGATCCCCCTGAATAAACTCTGCCTTACCATTCTTTAGCAAGTGTTATGAGTAATTTTTTTCTTTAACGCAACCACAGAGCTGGGGCCCTGTCTCAGAAACGCAGCATGTAGCTCCTATTTGTGCCTGCTGTGCCTTCTGGTTTGCTTTAAAGGAAGTTTCTGCAAAGGCAAATGGCAGATGACCCTGTGTGGGAAATCTTTGGAAGAAAAGCAGCTTTGGAAATCACATATGTGGTGACAATAGCAACAAAATTCACAGTGAGAGTGTGTGTGTGTGTGTGTGTGTATAGCGGGGATATCTCGCTTCCTTCATCTCAGGGTGTCCTTTCCTCCACTTATCCCCTTTCTCCTGAACTCAAAAACATGGAGACAGGCAGTAGAGCAGACCCTTCTGTCCAATATGCCTGCTTTATACTGCAAACTTCAAATATGCTATTATAGCATCATTCAGAAATAACTGCTGAACAAATAACTTTTGCACCCTGTTTGTATCTGTTGGCTAGCTTCTACAGGAAGAGACTGCACTTTTTGGAATTAGTCCTGGCAGCTAATTACTAGGATGCTTTATAGCAGTGGCTCTCAAAGTATTGTCCCTGGACTAGCAAGAACAGCATCACCTTGGCAACCTGTTAGAAATGCAAATTCTCAGGGTCCACCCCAGACTTACTGACTCAGAAACTCAGGGGGTGGAGCCTACAGTCTGTGTCTGAACAAGCCATCCAGGAGCGAGCCATCCTCTCAAGTTGGAGAGCTAGTGCTTTAGCTTATAGAGGCAATTAAACAGCACTGCATAATTAGTCAGGATACACAAAGTTTAAGCAAGGTTCCTCAGGTCCACTAATCCACTGCTCTACTGAAAGTGTGGTCTGCAGACCAACAGCATCAGCATACCTGGGAGCTTGTTAGAAGTGCAGAATCTCAGGGCTGCTGCCCAGACCTACTGAATCAAAATTTGCATGTTAATAAAAATTCCTAGGGAATTCAGAAGCACAGTCAAGTTTGAGAAGCCCTGCTAACCTTTACTTACACTGAAGTTAGTTTTGTTTGAAGAGATTAGGCATAGAGAACCAGGTAGGCAGAGGAATCTTCTTTGGTGGATTTGAGGTGGAGCCTAAATAATCGTAGATTTCTTTTAGGACCCTATAAAAAGAAATTTTGGGAAGGGGTGTTTGGGCAAGCACACAGATCTAAATGATAAAAATCCCCAGTCAGCAAAATTTTATATTTCAATTTCAAAGGGCTTTACAATTATCACTTTGCAAGATCCTGATCTGATGACATTCTTCCCTGTCAAGTGCTTGCAGATCTACTTATGTGGGCAAGATTTCCCAGGGAAACACTATCGTCATGTAAATTAAGTAAGAAAAGAGAATTGTTAACTCTCTCACTTAAATTGCTGGAGAATCCCTTTTTGGTATGCTGTGCTGTGTGATGTGGTAAATAGAATCTTGAAACCAGAGCCCACAGCATCCTATAACTTTTAATTCCAAAGGCACTTCCCTGAGCAGGAAGTGAAGGCTTCCTTTGTGTGCAAAACCCTGTCAAGCATGAAGATGAGGCTCTGAGCCCAGAGAAGCAGCCTTGGTGAGCTGGAATGCAATGCACCCATCCTCATCCACAACTCTGCCTGCCTAAGAACTTTCTGTGAGAAGAGGAGCTGAATGTTCAGCAGTAGGATAAATCCAATCATCTGTAATGACTCAGACGGAGTCATTAAAGACCAACAAATTGGCAATCTGAGTATTGAGAATGTAGGTTGAGCACCCATTATTGCCTGTTGGATCAAAGAAGAAAAAAATGCCTACATGTGTATTTACTCAACAGGCAATAATGGCTCCAAAAGAGCTGGCACACATGAGGAAATAACGGTAATTTTCAAAGTAAATAGTAATAATGTTAACACACCTTACAGAAGGCTGTGGTTACACAATGTCTTCCTATACCTTATCTCATTGTATCTTTATCTTAAGTGGGTGAAGGAGATGCTATTACACTCAGTGCAAATGAGGAATCTGCTTTTCAGGGAGGTTAGGTGACTTGCCCAAAGTCACATACTTAGGAGAATGGGAACTTGAGCTTGGCTTTCTGAACTCCAAATCCAGCATTCTGTTTGCAACAGCTAAATATGAGCCTTGCTACTCAAAGTGAGGTCTGCTGACCAATAGCATCAGCATCACCTGAAAACTTGTTTAGAAATGTAGACTTGTTGGTCCCATCCCAGATCCACTGAATCAGAATCTGTATTTAACAAGATGCCCAGGTAATGTGTGTGCATGTTAAAAAGTCTGAGAGCAATCAAACTTTACTCAGTATGACTACTTGCCTAGGTGCTATACCACAATAAGAATAAAACAAAAGCCAACTGCTCAAACCTCACAAAACTAAGGTACTAAATATCACAAAGATTTTTTGAGCACTTACAATGATGGCTCTGTAGCAGAGATGCATTTTTTTCTTGAAACACTTAGAACTAACAAAGCCATGGTATTAGTGACAGCAGGAGAGCCTCAAGAAAGAATGGGCAAAGGAATCTCCAACTTTAATACTAAAAAATCAGCAGTTTTCATTAAATTCACCGAAACATGCTGATTTTGTACCGGTATCATTTTTTTTTTAAGTTCACCTTTTACAACAATACTTTCTATTACCCTGGGCTCAGTCTTAAGAAGAGAGGGGCTGAGTAACATTAGAATGGTGAACTCTTGAACATTGGTGCTATGGTCAGGAGAATGCCTTGTTTTTTTTATTTTTTTAAAAGTGTGTTTCATGTTTACATTTGAGTATGGGTGTGGCCAATGTTTTGAGACTTTACTTGAAGCAAATAAGGGCATGTGTACTGTAGAGAGCTGACTTCCAGGGTGCTCACTGGAAAATGCACAGTGCTTCACCCTCCCACATGGAAATGTGCTGCTGAATGGGGACTGAGGTCAACTTCACACCTTCCCAAACTGTGCTAGGACCAGAGAAGGTGGTAAGGTGTTTGGTTTTCTAAGAATTTTTCCTCATGTAAAGTAAATGGCAAGATCCGGAAGCAGAATGGATGCTTATTGCTTATCAACAAGTTTGAAAACAAGATTTGTCAAGGATGAAAAATGAGGATGAGGATAGATATAAAGAAATCACATGGTCATGCTACCAGGCAAAATTATATTTGACCAAAACAAATCAGTACAGAGGGAGAGCACATTTCCTGTCTTATAAGCCATTAACCAGCAATAATTTATTAAGCACCTGCTGCACACTCCACATTATGCTAGGCTCCAGGAGAGATGTGGCAGTACCGGACATTGTTCCTGCCCTTGAAGAGTTCATGATCTTGCTCGAGAGAAATGATCACATGACAATATAGCAAATTATATAAGAGTCTACAGTTAAGCATTAAACAATGTGGATACAAACGAAATCCAGATAGACTTAAGGAAGAGAAGAAGCCATGAATCTGAGAAAGCCTCATAAAGTAGGAGGCACGTGAGTTGAACCTTAAAGGAAGGAGGGAGGGTATTTCTAGGGAGAACAACAACAGACGTAGGTGTGTAAAGATTGGGGCTATAAGATGGGGGCCTGCAGACTTCTATAATCATAAAGGAAAGAATGCTTGGATATGTGCCACTCAAACGTAGAGGTTTGGCATCTAAAACCACACCTCCTGGTGGCATCTAGGCCCTGTTTGGAATCATCTTTACCAGCATCCAGTAGTGCTTGTCAAACTCAAGAATAACTAAACATCTATACTGGATCATTCTTGACTGTAAGCTTCATGGAGACAAGGTCGTGGCCATCTTGTTGAGTGAAGGGATGAATATCTCCTAGAAATCTGAGCCCTAAATCGCTAGATGTATAACTCCGGATGAGTGTAAGACACTTAGGGTTGATGCTTTCAGGGTCCCACCCATATATAGACTCAGCTCACACTTACCCCTACATGCCAAGGTCACTTACTATTAATACAAACACCTATAGCTCTGTGCCCAAGGCTTTTTTTTTTTTTTTTAAATTCTAGTTGTGGGACAAATATAGCATATGGAAATGACAGAGATTTAATACTCCCATATGCAGCCAGATCAACCAGTGATGGCTGGAGTTGGGGAATAAATATCCAGCTTCTTTACCCACAGTTGAGATTTCTTGAACACATGTTCTACAGTGTTTCCCAGAGTTCCCCAGTGAGACTGAGCCCTGGCTGCCCACAGTGGACACTTGCCTGACAAATACTCCTCTAATTGGCTTCCTGCTACTCTCTATTTACTTCCACACTCCCCTGTTGGCCTTTCTAATATCACCTCCCAAGATAACTGACTGCATTTGAATAAATCTGCATCTCCACTGTACTTGCAGCCCATGAGTTAATACTAAAGTGGAAGACCTAACAATGGGGATCTTTCAAAATACCAGAAACAATATTCTTGAGAGGATTTCTTAGAGAGCAAGAAGATAAAAATAGCTTCTCTATTCCCTCATTGCCTCCTTTTGTTCAAAATATGAATTCTGAAGTTGAAAGCATGACTTATTATTCAGGGTTTCCCATATGAAATAACAACTGGTGTTGATTTCCTTTTTTTCTTTTCTTGTCTTTTAAAGGTTAGAGATTACTCACCCCCCCTGCTGGTCATTAAATCAGTCTGGCAGGATTCCTCAGTAGTTCTGTGGCCTTCCGGGTATGTCGTGGTGACACAGGCAGTGCTGCAGGCAGGGCTGCTTGCTGCGTTGTGCTACCAAGCAGGTGACTTCAAAGGTCTGTTTTAGGCCTAAGTTAGGTACCAGATGGCATACCCCACAAAGTCGAAGCTGATCAGCTCACCAGTATCTCATATTTCCCTAGCTCTGGTACAGAAGGATGCTGCAACCACTCAGGTAGAAAACAAATAACTTCTGTTAGCTTACTTCTCCTTCTCTTACTTATCAAGGAGTCACCAATTCAATGCTCAACTGTTCTGTGAGGTTTATAGGTATGGTGAATCCTGAGAGGTTCAATTTTGTGTTCATCCTTCCCTAACTCTAATATGGCATCTATCAAGATACCATGAGTCATTAGGTGGGCCTCCTCTCACACTATAGCTTTATATTTAAATTTCAGCTTAAATTAGAAGTTTAACTAAAGCTTGTCCCAAATGTGTACCTGAATGGGGAAGTAAAAGATTGATTCCCCACATCTAAATGAGACAAGTGGGGTGGGCATTGGACATACCAGTCACAGAAATGAAACATGCTTAAAAGTGAGATAACCTTAGAATGAGATTGTATTTAGATTATTTGGATGCAAACCTATGAAATGAAAGGAGAATGAAAAGCAATCTCAATCTCTCCTTAATTTTCCTCTAGTGCAAAAACAAAGTGTAAAAAGCAATTGACTGGTCCAGCAAATGCATAAATGCTGCCCTTTCAGGCCTGGGCTCAATCTTTTCTAAGAGTTTCTGCCACTTGGATAACTCACAGAAGGGACTGGACTGCCCAAGGCTTCATAGCACCTGTCACTAGACAAAGCACCCTGAGATGCTAAAAGCAGATTCTAGCATTAGCATCTGCGGAGATGACCTTTAAGGAGCCTTTTAAACCCAAGGTTCTTTGATTCCATGTTCCTTGGATGCAAGCTCTTCTATTGTCATTTTACACTCAGAAAAGCAGAGCAGCTGGAATAGGCAACAAAGCACTGCCTCCTGCCTCCACGGCAGGTCACCGCTCACAGCAGGATCTTACACACTGTCACAAGTACCCTGGCCTAAGTGGGCAACTGCTACAGATTGAGGCTTCAGGCATGCCAATAATGGCACTTTATTAATTGACAAGCCTCAAAGACCAGTGTCAATTTAGCAGTATTGTTATTCAAGCAGTTATATTGCATTTAGTTTCTTAGGTTCCTCTACAGTGGGTGGCAGGGGACAGAGCTATAAGAGAGAGCAAGATAACTGCATCTTGGGAAAGATTACACTGGGAAATCTGGTCTCTGCCCAACTTCTCAAAAGAGCATCACCTCAGAAGTTGTAATATTTGTCCCCAGTGAAAGTTCTTTAAGATTTTTGGATATGAACTTCTCTTTGGCATTTTTTTAATTTTACATAATCACTTTAGCTGAAACAAAATCCTAAAAACAAACCAAAAAAACCACACGCAAAGTGGAGAGTTTCTTCACCTTGGCACTACTGACATTTGGGGCCAGATAATTCTTCATTGTGGGGCTATACTGTGCATTATAAAATGTTTAGCAGCAACCCCGGCCTCTGCCCACTAGATGCCAGTAGCACATGCCCCCTCCCCAGTTGTGATAAACAAAAATGTCTCTAGGCATTGCTAGATGTTTCTTGGGGGACATGGTCACCCCCGGTTGAGACCTACTGTCTTACAGTATTAACTTTCTAAAAATTGCTCTAGTAATTCAATTTTGGAATACAACATAGGAACTTTTAATATAAAGAACAGTAAATATTTTAGGCTTTGTGAGCCACACACAGTTTCTGCTGCATAGTCTTCTTGGTTTTTGTTTTATTTTGTTTACAATCTTTTAAAAATGTAAAAACGTATTCTAAGCCCAAAAATAGGCTGGAATTTGCTGATCTTTAGATTGTAGAGGAAGAAATGATGGTGATTCCTGTAATGATTGAAAGTGTTGAGACAGTATTTGGAAAAACTGGGATCTTGATCCAGCTATCGGGTCCTTGTGATCCTGAGCTAGCAGTTACGCTGCCCTTCTTGGAAAACCTGAAGTAAATAACTTGAAGTTAGATTTTATTCATCTTGTTTGCAACTTAATTCTTTTTTTTTTTTTTGAGAAACGATCTCCCTCTGGTCACCTGGGCTAAAGTACAGTAAGCACCATAGCTCATAGCAACCTCAAGCTCCTGGGCTCAAGCGATTCTCCTGCCTCAGCCTCCGAAGTAGCTAGGGCTACACCACACCCAGCTAATTTTTCTATTTTTTGTAGAGACAGGGTCTTGTTCTTGCTTAGGCTGTTCTCAAACTCCTGGCCTCAAGCAATCCTCTCACCTTGGCCTCCAAAAGTGCTGGGATTACAGACGTGAGCCACGGTGCTCAGCCGCAACTTAATTCTACTTAATGTCTTTAAACACAAAAGGTTTAAATAAAACAGACTCAATGTTTGAACAAAATGAGATTCCCTAGTAAATGGAAGAAGGTTTGCTTAGTGAGGATATGTCCTTCCCATGGTTTGGAATAAAATATCCTGAGTTTCCTTTGAAGAAGATGTTGTACAAAGGAAGTGCCCCTACCCAAGTTTAAAACTGAGATATGCTTTGCTATGACCACAGAGGTTATCAAGGATGGAAGAATGGTATCTTGCACAAAAGAAGCCTAGAAACTGCTGGTAAAGTTGTAAAAATAAAAATAGTATTAAAAAATACATTTCAAAGTAGTTTCCATGGAATTTTCCTTACCCATCACATAAATGTCTGAGTAAACTAGAGACAGTCCATTCAACAAGTTTTGAGCGGCTACTATGTGCCAGGGACTGTGTGAGGCACTAGAATTGAATCCACCTGGACCCTGCCAATGAATAGCACTCAAACAGGAAGCAGTTACACTCAATCATCCAGATATTTTTCCAGTAAAATCTTCTATCTTTGTGTATTGCTAATTACAAATATCTTATGGTTTACATTTGGCATTTGGAGTTTCTATATGCGGATTTTAATTGACACCAGACAGAATCAGTCAAGAAAATGTCCTTATGATTGAATTACCACTGTTAGAACAAAGGTATGGGATGGGACTTTGGTCAAATATACTTCATTTGGATAAAAAATGTACATTTTAAATCTTTCAAGTAGTTTATCATATGAAAGTAAATTATAGGGCACTGGACTTGGAATCCAAAACCCTACGTCCCAGTTCTGGTTCTGTCCTTGTCTTTTTTCCATGGACAGGTCAGTTAACTTCTAAGGAGCAGTCTTCTCATCAATAAAATGGGATAACAGTACTTTTACCAGTTTATTGTATTTAAACTTACTGTATTTTTTGACTTATAAAGTGCCATAAAGGTGATATCATTATCATAAGGACTGGGCAATACTGATTCTTCACTCTACACAGATGATACTGGAATAAATCAAGTATCGTTTTGGTTACAGCCGGGATCAATTACACTTCTTATACTTCATTTTGGGTGATCACGAAGAAACATATCTATAAAAGCCTGTGAGGCCTTACTTTGAAATTTGCTCTGAGATGAACATCATAGATTTTCTGTTAAAAGATAAAATGAGCTAAATTTAATTTTCTAGCGAAATGAAGACTTTTGAAGAGCAGAATTTATTTAAAGAGGTTCAGAAATTAATGGTTGAGCCCTTACACCATTAGGTCCCACCCACTTTTGCTTAAAATTACATCTTTGCCCTGTAGCCTTCAGAGGAAACCAGCCACTGCTAGGGAAAGTCATTCCCTTATAGTGTGGGGTCAAATTCTACACTACAGAGTATTGTAATCACATCACTTGCACAAATTTGAGAAAGCTCCTCCAAACCAGGTCAGCTGGATTTTCAAACATAGATTCTTTTTTTCTGTAATACTCTCAATTACATTTTTAAAAAGTCAATCTGGTTTTTCATTTTTTGTCATCACCCCTCCTTCCTGGTTTATTTTTGGTCAGCAAGTAGCTGGACTAATATCCCAAGAAGGATCTCCTTTACTGAACAGGTACAACCGCAAAACATTATAAGGAAAGAATGGGTCTATTCTTCATGCTTGAAGCAGCACCCTACATAGCCCTACAAGTTACTTCCTCCAGTTTTGTAGTGGGGCCTGAGAAAACCTCAAACCCTGCTTATGCTCTGTCCACTTCACTTCACTTCAAATGCCATGCCATAAAATAGGCAGGGACTGTTTGGTGTTGTGTACAGTGTTAACTGTCAGTACTATCCTTGATGCTAGTAATGAAGTATCAGAATAACACTAGTAACGGCAGTAACAGTGACTCTTTCACTCCTGACACCTTTTGTAAAGGACAAGTCATCATGTCTCTAAATGGAAAAAAAAAATGATGTGATCGCTCCGACACTTTACATTACCATGACTACTGAAGGTCCATTTTCCTGTCCCCAGGCTCTATGCCTACCAAAAATAGGGGTTCGATGCAGAAAGAAAAAATGGATATGTTATTTAAAATCAAAGGCAATTTCCCTGGTTTTGTAAGTTAAGGTTTTTATAAGCTGTATGAACTCATTTGACCAGAGTCATCAGCTACAAATGAGTTCCGACCACTATTAGGCTTGGTTTTGATTTTACCCAGACACCTAGAACATGAAAAACCATCCCATTTCTTAAAAGAACCCACTGATTCAACCACTGTCCTTTAAAGTTGCCCTTTAGGCACAGAGGCAAAGCCAGCCTCTCTCTCCAGTTCCAGCCTTCACTTATAATAGTATTTTCTGTCCTGAACTGATCAAAATCAAATAGGGGAAAAGGAATCCAGTTGAAAGAGATCTGCTGTGCCTGTTGATGTCTCATTAACCTTGAGAGTGAATGTAACTGGTGACTGCCTGTCACGGTGGCTTGATGGTTTGTTAGGGGGGGAAAAGCCAGTGGAAACATCACTTTGAAACAACAAAGAGAAACATCATTTAGTAGATCATCCATCAAAAGATGGGGCATTTCCAACTGTCAGGACTGGCTAAATTATAGTTTCCTTAAGCCCGCGATGAATCTACTACATGTTTTCTTGGGAAAGCATTTGGAGCAGTATTTATCTGTGTGTCAAAATACGGTCACTGAAGTATTGAAAAAAGCCACTTTGATGTTGGAAGTATAATTATGAGAAAAGCAAACATCTCAGGACTAACGTTACTAAGGTTCTGCGATAGTGAATGTGTGATGATTTGTATGCCATTAAAAATATCATGAGCCACTCAATGTAAAAAGGTCCTGATTCCATTGAGTTCCTAGTCAGATTCCCCTCATTACTAATTGCTGATTGGTAACATGTCAACAAACAGAAGGAGGGAAATAATAGGCGAAAATTAGCTTGTCTCTAGGGATAAATTGTTAGCTGTAGAGGAAAAGAAGAGGAAAGTGTTCCCCAGGTTCACTGGTAGATTCCCCTTGGGATAAGTACACTAGAAATCTAACTGGCTTCTACTCCCAGATCCGGACAGAGACCCACACAAAACCAGCACCTTCCATGCCTCTGCCCCAGCGTCCCAAGCTGGGGCTGGTTCCGTCTGCCCTCCCCAAAAGAAAACATTAAGTAAACATGCCCCACAATCCCCACGGGGGTTCAGACGGAACATTCTCACCTATTTTTACTTTTCTCTCTGGGATCTCCACTTTTCCATCTCTAGTCCTCACTCCTCTGCTTTTCTTAGGAACTTCCCAGAAAGTTACCACCATTAACCTCACTTTTCACATCAAATTCCCACCTCCCGCTGCGGCGGCTGAAGGCACAACCGGTTTCTCTAACTAGCTGCGCCGGTTTCCTGCGCTCTTCTCAGGGCCATACAGCATGGCTTCTGTTCTCACCCTCTGGCTCTTCCCCTCACCCCCACTCTCAAACGCACCTAAATAAAAGTGGATCAGTTCCCTCTTTTCCTAAAGTTTTTGCATTTCAGAGGAGAGGAGCTACTGTGAAAAATGAAATAACTGCGAATTACAGACATAATTTCCTACCCCGGAAGACAGAGATTGCTACCTCGCTCGGGAACAGGGCGGCAGGACAGCCCCGTCTTCGCCACGGACCACACTTCTTTCTGGGTGGGTGGGAGGCATTTTCCTCACCATCTCGCCTCACATTCCTCTTTACCCTCCAACCACCCCCCGCCGCGGCAGCCTTTCCCCAAACACTCCGGGGGGGCCAGAGGAAGGGAGAAAAAATAATTGGGACAGGGAGGGGTATCTCGGGATCCCCTCCAAGCATAGTATTTTGTTCTCAAGTAGCAGGACTTTCTAGAATGTCTTCTCTTGTTCTGCACCTTCCTGGCCCAGTTACCCAAAGCCTCCCCGCCCCCAGGCCCACTGTGACCAAAACAAGCGCACCGACCACAGCACCGTGGCCGCCGCCGCCCCAACTGTTGCAGCAACTGCGGGGTGGCGGCGGAGGCGACGCGGACAGGGCCAGGGCTGGGCCGGACCCGGACCGGACGCTCCCTTCTCAGGAGTCTGGGAGGCTCCGCTCGACTGCCTTGGGGCGCGCGGTGCAGGGGAGCCCCTGCGGCAACCGCCTGGGATAGGAGAGGCGGCGCTCTCAGCTGGGACCCCAGCGCAGAACCAGCCTAGCCGCGACCGCCGCGCCGGCGGAGGCTGCCGGCACCCGCCCCCCCCTCCCCATCTCACCTTTAAGATCAGGTCTGTGTGATGCTGGTCCAGCATGTTGGCTTTCTGGAAGGAGGTGACGATGACCCGGCCGTAGCGCCCAGGGGTCTGCAGGTCCGAGTAGAGCCGGTGCTTGGAGCGGTTGACCGGGAAGAGGCTGTTGACCAGGTTGCGCTCGATCTTGGCCAGGCTGTGCTGGGGCGCCAGCAGGTGCTCCACGCTCTCCTCGACCTGGTAGCGGCTGAAGCTGGCGCCGAGCAGGATGGAGATGAGCACCGGCGCCGAGGCGAAGAAGACCGGGTGACTGGCAATGAAGTGGCCGAGCCGGGAGAAACACGTCCTCAAGCCCCTGTGCAGAACCTGCCGCAGCATCCTAGAGCAGAGCGGGCGCGGGAGGAGGGCGAGGCGCACGCTCGGCGCGGGCTCGGGCGGCGGCGGCGGCGGCGGCGGCGGCGGCGCTGGTGGCGCCCGCGGCGGCGGCGACGGCGGCGGCGGCGGAGGCGAGACCCTGAGCTCTCCCGAAGCCGCGGCACCACCATCGGGGAGTCCCGCGCCGCGCCTCGGGAGGGTCCCCTCGGGCTGGAGACACGCCCTCCTGCCCGCGGCCGCGCCCTCCCAGAGAGCCCCCCAGCTTGGCGGCCTCCGCGCCGCCCCCACCCCGCCCTACCCCGTGCGCCCTCCCCAACCCCCGCCGCCTCCCAGCCCGGGGGGCCGCGTCCCCTCTCAGTGCGTGCGGGGCCCGGGGCAGCTCCCGCGGCGCGTCATGACCCCACTCACCCGACCCCCAAGGCCAACGACGGGGTGGCGCGGGGAGTGGCGGCGGCGGCGGCGCTATCGCCTGGAGACTCTGCGCGCCAGCCTAGGAACACGAGGACGGAGAATTCCAGGCTACACCCAGTCCCCTCCCCTCCCCTCCCCGCGCTCCCCTCCCCCGTCCCGGCCCGCCGAGCTTGCGCTCCCCTCCCCTGTCCTCCTCCTGGGAGACCCAGAGATAAATAAAGAAATGGCCCCGATTTTCCAAACAAAAAGTAAAGAGTTCTCCCAGGGGCTGGGGGGGGGGGGGGGTGGGGGGTGGGCGTCGGGCGGACCCGCTGAGAGCCAAGTCTCCTCAGAGGCGGAAAGGAGCTGGCTGAAGACTGCGTGCGCCCCGGCTCTCGCCAGGCTCAGGTGGTGGCGCGCACTGGCTGGTGCCGAGAGGGGGTGGGGAGCGAAGACGCTCGAACGTGGAAATCACGCCTCCTCCCAAGTAAGAGCCATTTAAAATACCCCCCAACACTGCAGCTTCGGCGGGACCACAGGGTCCGGGTGTGCGTCTGGAGCACGTCCACTCAAAAGGTGTCTGTGGAGAATCTCTCTCGCCCTAATTTATGGTCGTTCCAGAGTGGATTGGGGCAGAGTAGCTCTGCTGCACACCCCCCAAGCTCCCTACCCGGTCCCCCAGTAATAAAAGTGCTGATAATGACGGTCAGCCGATGGAACCGTCCATCGCTAGGGCTCCTGGGCTCCGGGGCTCCTAGGCTCCCGGGTCTTCGCCTGCCCTTCGCCTCCTCCTCCTCTCTCTGTCGTCACTGGCAGGTCTGGGGGACCTGGTGTGGCGGGGCTGGCGCGGGCGTCTCTGCGGGTGTCGAGTGTTTGAGAAAGGCTGGCCAGGGAGTCAGTAGCGTTAACCCTCTTCTCCCTCACCCGCCCTCTCCTCCTCCACACGCGAGGCTGTGAGAGTTGGGGGAACCTTATCTCAGACCACAAGAGATACAAGTCTCCGAGTGTGTCGAGCCGCAGGGGGCGCGGGGGAGCCCGGGGGGCGCAGATGGCTTGGCAAAGTTGGGCGTGTGTGTGTGTGCGCGCCAGCCGTGAGCTAGCAGGCAGCCACTGTGGTTCCCCTCGCACTCCCCCTCCGGAGAATTCCCTGAGAAGGCGGGCGCCGGCTTCGGGCCCGGGATAGACCTGCGGCGGCGGCGGGAACGGCCACGCACAGGTACAATTTAGCGCGTTTTGTTTCGCGCTCCAAGCCTCTGGGTCCGTCCACTGCAACGCAGACCCAGCCGGATCTCGGAGTCTGGGTCACTGAGGCGCTTTCTCTGGCCGGGGGAGGGGGTGCGTGGGGACCTGGGCGCGACAAGGGATTCTTTGGCTTTGTCCGCGCTCTGAGCACTTGACCTCCCTACCCCGTTTCTGCTCAGCCTCCCAGTGCCAAGGGTCGAGCGGGAAGCGGTGGCCCGCACTACTGAGCATGGACTTGCATATTAATCAAAGCTGAAGGAAGGCGAAATAGGGACAGGAGGAGGAGGAAGAAGAGGAGGAACAGAGGCAGAGAGGGAGAGAGAGAGCGCGCAAGGGAGAGGGGGAGAGAGAGGGAGGAATGGGTGGGAGAACGCGCCTCAGGGAGGCATTTCCCTAACGTTCCCATTCCAGACTCCCCTACACTGAGCAAGCCCTCCACTTCTCAAACTGAACTTGGGAACTTGCACGTTGGAAAAAGGAAGTCACGGGCTGGGAATTCCTTGTTTTTAAAAATCTTGTTCCTTCCCACATACCAGACCCTTCTTCCTACATTCTCTGGGCAACATCTGCACCTGCTGCACTGCCCACCCCAGGGGCGCACCTGCCTACTCTGCCTGTGCTCCCTAGGTCCTTCCACCCGTCTCTCCGAGGAGAAGGAGTTCTCTGCTCATCCTCGCTATTCCCCACCCCGCGCTCTGTTTCCAAAGGCTCCCCAGGACGCTCAAGTCTAGCGGCTTCCAGGCTACCCTTCTCCCTCAGTATTGCCATCCCCGGGAGGGACACATTTGAAGGGGCTAGAAATTCCCCTGCCACACTTCACTTGTGCCCTTCCCCCAGCATCTTAATTTTTGCTCGCGGAGACGCCGCTGCTCTGCAGCGCTTTGCTGATTCACGATGATCGCGGAGGGAAAAGCCTCATTGACTTGTGCCCCTGCAAGCGGCGAGGCGAGCGCGAGTGGCTGCGAGGGCACGCGCTTTGGGAAACCACCCACCATTGCGCAGCAGAGGTGCTAAATGACAGGGTGGATGCCCTGCGTGGCTCTCAGCCCGGGCAGACGGAAAGACGGAAAGGCGGGGAGGGGGGTGGCGGTGGGAAATACTGTGAACTCAGCTCTTTGAGACTGAGCCAGCGGCATCTAGTGGGTTTGCACCTCTCAGGAGGCCTAAAATCAGTCTCTGCACAGGGAATGAACGGAGATGTTTCGTGTGTCCTGATGCTAGCGCAGGGACAAAAGTAAGAGAAAGAAAACCAGCCGACAGGTCTCTTTGGGCGCCTTTAACATTTTGGCGAAGTTCTTTTCATTATGAAGTCTTTGACCCTCAAATGGTTCGCTCCCAACTTTGGTTCACCCTCGTCCCTAGAATTTCCAGCCTTTTAATGTCAGCTCTCAGGCAGGCTGAAGAACAGAGTGCCCTCTCTCAGCGCCTGGGCTGAATCTTAGAGCGGGAGAAACCCTGCATTGCTCAGCTGGTGGGGGCGGGAGCACTGTCCTCCCACACGGAAAAGGCCTTTCCTTTGAGACCAAGGCATTTTCCTTTAATCCTCTCCACTCTATTCCTAATTGTCCTTATGTATACTCTGAGGGAACTTCCACCCTGCCTCTTTCAGTTCAGAGACAGAACTGCCTGAGAACGGATATTGGGCCACCTTTTACTGAGGGCAATCTAGTTAGTGTTGTCTAAACTAGTTAGTGTTGTCTAAATTGAGTTGGAGAGAGGGAGCAAGGGAGGGATAGTGTTGCCTCCTCCCGATTTTTCTTCTCTTTTGATTCAGATGTTCGGGGAGCATTGCCACCACCAAGGACTTGAGTTTGCATTTTTGACAATGACCTTGTGAACAGAACTTCCATTAGTATGTTCGCAAATTATTACTTTTTCTGATTAAAAATTAATACATATTAATTTTAGACAATTTAGAAAATAAGAACAAGAAAAGGAAGGAAAAACACCTGTATCTGTGCACACCCGCTAACTTTCAAAGTAACCTCTGTTGATAATTAATTGTACACGTAGATGATATAGAGATTAAAGCTATTGGTTCTGTAGCCTCTGAGTTGAATCCTTGCCTCATTTACTAGCTACAATGCATTGGGTGAATAAGTTTACCTCTTTATGCCATAATTTTCTCTTCTGGAAAATGGGAATAATAATAATTCTGACCCCATAGAGTTGCTGTGAGGATTAAACAGATTAGAAGATGTAAAGCACTTAAAACAGTGCCTGAAATATCACAAGCATTTGATAAATGATCTTTTTAATAATTCTAGTCTTTTCTGTGTGTGTGTGTGTGTGTGTGTATGTGTGTGTGTGAAAAGACAATCAGTCCCTGACATCCAGGAGCTGGCCTGCTATTATCGACAGGGCCTTGGTGTTGCTAGGAGCTGGCCTGGCACTCATAACTGAGCTTTGGTGTTCTCTTGTTGAACATAAACCATTTCCCAAAACATTAATGTCAGATAAGAGCATTATTTAACTTTGATGGATTAAGACAAAATTAGGACCACTCCATAATCATGTCTGAGCACAGAGAAAACATGAACCTTGCCCAAACCACAAAAATGACTAACCATGTCCTTACCCTGGCTAAAGTGAGTAGCAATTATGGTCTTTTTAAAAACAAATTACAGCTTTAGCCTTGTTCTAGTTTTCTCTCCCTCTAGATAAAGATTCATTAAGACATCCAATCATAAAACTATCCCTGCTTCTCGATGGCATACAATTCAGAGCAAGCCCCCTGCAGACTTCAACCTTCCCCCAAATCACTTAACACAAGGCCAAATCCTATGATAAGTCCTTTCTAACAGCCTCTTATTGAGACACCCCTTAGTTCTCTATAGTGTGTGTTCTCCCTTGCTGCAACCAGAAATAAATCCGGCTTGGTCAACTATGGGTGTGATCCTAGTGGTCTTTGGCAGGAAGATATTGACAATGTATATATGTTTATACAATTTCTTTTTCTAAAATTGAGTATCATAGTAAACATTCTGTTTGGTAACCACTTTTTTCTCATTAAGCATTTCCCATGAGCATTTTCTCATGTCAATTAATATTGATATAAAAGATTTTAATGGCAGCATAGTATTCCATCATATGGCTGAACTTTATTAAACTTACACCATATCATTGGACATTTCATTTTTTAATTTTGCTACTATAAATAACACTGAGATGAACATCCTGTACATAAATCTCTGAGTGTTTCTTTTTTTTTTTTTTTTTTTTTTTGAGACAGAGTCTCACTCTGTTGCCCGGGCTAGAGTGAGTGCCGTGGCGTCAGCCTAGCTCACAGCAACCTCAAACTCCTGAGCTCAAGCGATCCTCCTGTCTCAGCCTCCCGAGTAGCTGGGACTACAGGCATGTGCCACCATGCCCGGCTCATTTTTTCTGTATATATTTTTAGCTGTCCATATAATTTCTTTCTATTTTTAGTAGAGATGGGGTCTCGCTCTTGCTCAGGCTGGTCTCGAACTCCTGAGCTCAAACGATCCGCCCACCTCGGCCTCCCAGAGAGCTAGGATTACAGGCGTGAGCCACCGCGCCCGGCCTGAGTGTTTCTCTAATTATTTTTTTAGGGTCAAATATCCACTGCATTTAAGTGTACTGCATTTAAGTACACTCCTCCTAACAGATGCCTTTCTAATTATTGTTACATTGAAAGGGACAAGGGCTTTCTTTCACCCAGATTAAATTATTTGATAAAATACTGAGTCCCACTTTACAGGGATTTCTATCATGTGTTACATTTGGAATCAGTCTCTTGGCTCAGTCTTGCTCAGATATGCCATAGAGATTTATCATAATGCAGAGTATGGATTTTTTAAAAAAGTTATTTGGTTTGATAAGATTAGAAATAAGGGTCTACTCTTATCCAGCAAATGCTTCCAGAATTAGCTTTTAATCACACCACCATTTTGGGCCCGAGAAACAACAAAATATTTTCATGCATATACCTTAAATCTAAATAGTTGTGAGTCAAACATGAAGTCACTATGCATAGCAGGTGATATAATTCAAAGGATATTTGAGAGGCTGCAATTGAAGGTGGCACTTAGTATTGTGTGTTTATCATTATTTTATGCATTGATACATTGCTAAGTGGTGGGTGTTTCTGCCATCATAAAAGATCTAGGTAAGATTTCTTGGACATGGAAACACATGCAGGGAAGGTCAAAGTATAGCAAGGATTATGCTTTCAAAATGCAGAAGCTCCTCTGGCAAACATGAGAGTTGAGTGGGGATGTCTGCATGAAATATCTACTGGGTCTCATCTCTGTTTTGACTAAAAAGCTGTTTTATGCAGAGCAACACTGTACTCCCCCAAATGGTACCCAAAGGGAGACTTTTAAAGATAGTTTAAACTTGCAGTTGAAGAGAGAAAGCATTTGTGGCAAGCTTTAATAGTCTGCTTAAGATAAAGAGACACACTGTTATGTGTACGATGATCCCTGCTCACAAGTGTGCTAACTGTATGTCTGGGTCTTTCAGGATGTTCTTCCAACTTAGCAGGCTCTCAATATCATCATGATTCTTTTAGAAGAATGATCCATGAGGATGTAAGGAAAAAAGCCATGCAAAATTATTTTCCTGAATAAACATAGAACTCCAGGCTAAAAGAGTGATATTTCAATGCATTGATTCAGGGGAAAACATTTTGACACACATTCGCATGTTCTCTGGATGTCTGTGTTCCCAGTGCCACTGGTAGGTTGAGGTGGCCAGGTCCAAACCTTTGCTTTGCTTTTTTTCTCCTAACAGAAAGCATGGCCATACCTTCTCTGCACCTTTCAAAATCCTTCCATCCTTCAAGGTCCTCTCAAAATCCCAGACCACGTATCTAATAACCTTTCTCTGACTACTATGAATGACATTGATTAATTTAACTCTATTGAGAAATTTTATTTGAATTATTTCAGTGAGCAAGTTCCTACTGTGGTTGAGGACTAGACTAGGAGAAATCGAGCAAAGGATTCCCTGCTCTCGAGGAATTTGTAGTCTAATATGGTTGAGGAAATATACAGAGAATTAAAATATAAACCTGTGTAAGGTAAATGCCAGAGAAGAGGTCCTGGACCACCGGTGTGTGGGGCTCACAGAAAGCATAGATGATATCTAGTTGGTCCATGGTCTTAGAATACCTTTAACCTACAGTTACATCTTGCTTGTTACTCTTTTGAGCTTCTTTGTTATCTAATAGTGTGTGTGTATGTATATATTTCCTATTCTCTTAAGATTTTAACTTTCTAAAGGCCAAGAATCTTATCTTGAACTTTTGATTTCACCTTCAGACCCTCAATGTCAGGACTTGCACAGAGCTGGCCTAAGTAAATATGTGTTGGTGGCTTGTTAGAGTAAAATATATAAATCACTCAAGCAAGATGAGGGTGTTTGCCACATTTAGACAAATTGTTTTAAAGTCATTTTACTGGAACCAATGATCAATGATAAAGAAAACAAAGAAAGAAGTTAACAATTCTGATTTCACGTATTGAAAATATGCATTAATCCAAATGAGATATTTGGGCTGTAAATAAAATAGATGGGGGTGCTGATTTAAGATATACCCTTTAAATTGCATGTGTACATTTTATTGTGGAAATGAATGTTGCTAATTATAAATGAGCATTTTTTGCTAAACTGGGCTGAATAGGACACTGGTTTAGACACATTTTACAAGGAATAGTTTGACATACTTGGGACATTAAAAGCAGTAAAGTGTATATGCATTTAAAAACTAATCTATAACTCCAGTGGATGGGCAGGGAATCCTGTTTCAGCACACATCAGCCTTTTGATAGCCTTTTGATCACTGGGCTAGGCTGGGAGAGGTCTCCTTCTTCTCTTTTCTCTTGGGGTGGTCCTAAAGTTTTAAGCTTAGTCAAAGAGGATGATCACTCTATTCTGGGGATACCTAACTAATGTCACTTTCCTAATAGCAAACAAAGTACAATTCCAGTTTTTCATGAAGTCACACTAGTTTTCCCTCCACTACATCTAAATGAGGAGAGTTTAGGAACATTATTCACTTTCCTTTCAGCACCAGGGACAGATCTTATTCAATCTAGCTGCTCCTACCCTTTCCAACCCCCATCACTTCAAGTTGGTTTTAGGGAAATTTTAGGGCTAAAGAATTTCTTTAAACGAATAGAATCCAGGGGTTCATCATCTTTTTCTAATCCAGGCCAATTAAAATGTAAATAAATTCAAATTCATGGACCATTGATCCAATATGATCTTATTTCAAAATGTGTCCAATACTTTTATGCCCCTGTGGCATGTTTGTATGGGGAGGGGGACATTTAAAGGGAAATGTTAGAAATGACTCCAAAATATATTCTCTTGCATTTTGGGAGTAATTGTGCTGAACATTTACAGGAATTACAGAAAATGGGAAAAGAACATTTTTATGCATTTTATGTGCCAAGTTTAGCCCTAGGCACTTTCAAGTATCTTAGCCTATGTAATTTGCAAAATCACTCTTTGGGCCATTAAGTATTGTCAAACCCATTTTAAAGAGAGGAAATTGAGGGTTGAGGAGATTAAATATCTTGTCCGGGGTTACACTGTAAAGGAAGTATAAATAGAACCCAGGACTATCTGATACCCAAATCTGTGTTTTTCTGTTCAGTTATTCTATTTTTAAGCAAAAAATTACTTGATTATTTGCTTTCTAAAATGCCTTGACTGGATATTATAATGTGTCAAAACATCTTAATCAGATAATATAATGTGCCATTAATATTATAAACAATTTGATATTATTTCTGTATTTGCTATTCATTTAATAGTGTTGTAAAGTGGCAATATTGTGGCCTATCTATTAATCAGTTTTTCAGTGTTTGGATTCATTTCTAATGTTGGTATTCTTTAGAGAAGTTCTGTGGACCAACAAAAAAATATTGTATGGAACCCAAAGTGTTTGCTAATCTAATCCAACCCACTCTTTTTGCAGATGGCAAAACTTCTGCAGTCCTTGTCTGAATTCTACTAAGAAAAATCCCTCAAAATGTTAAAATGGAAAACTGTCAAGTGCTTCCGAAATACATAACGGAAAAAGCAACTGAGTCGACTCTGACCTTATGCATGTTGAAATTTTTCCATCTTTTAGTGGCTCACCAGTAGTCATTGTATTGCTAAGGGAAAGCTTCTTTAATTCTCTTCCTTTGCTTTACTGTATAAAGTGAAGAGAGACCATTCTAATCACCAGATCCATTGTCTTACGTTTGAACATAGGGGACATAAGAAAGCAGGGGGTTTCCTGATACAACTCTTAGCTTCAGGGCAGTCTTTCTTTGATGTTTATATATTTAATCCTTTTAAAAATCGTACTCCAGAGCATAACCTAAGAACAAAGCGCTTCATCCCTTCTGTTATTAGAACTGTGTGCTTCTTGCTTTGACTTTTAAAAATGACAGAGCTACAAGGCATTCTGTTGCCCATGGCTGATCATTTCCTTCTAGTGAATGGCATTATGTTGGTGAATTAATTAATAGTAAAATCTAATTTACATATTCACAAATATTAGAATTGTAGAGAAGTTAAATCAGGAGGCAGCTCTGGAGAGGCTAAGTGGAAGAAGAAAAAAAATTAAAGCTCTCTTTTTCAGACAAGACACAGGACTTGGCATTTCTAGGGCTGCTTTGCTTCCACCTTCAGGCATCTTCTGAATATTGTAAAGAGGATTATTCCAGACGTGGAAAACCCTGTTCTTCTATGGGTTGAAACGTTTAGCCTCAGGTGAATGCCATTACCTCCTATAGTGCCCCAAGCAGCAGGAACTAAAGTAGTTTGGGTACTGGCCTAGCCATCAGCAGATACGGTCCTCCATCTAGCTCTGTTACATTACTGTATTTAAGATTTCTGTCCATAAATGAGACTAATAAAGATGATTATGATATCTCCTTGCTAAGGAGAGTTTCAGATGTAAACCTTGGTGACAAATGTAAAGTGCTTTGAAATAACCACATTCATTATTGGGCCTGCTAAGTCCAGGGCACTTTGCTAAATGCTGAGCATGAAGAAATGTAAACACCTTGCCTTCAAGGTGTCCATAGTCCAGTGAAATGAGGTCAACAAGTGAAACAAGAAACTTATGAGGTGTGGCAGGGACTTTGGTGCGCTATGGGACCAGTGAGAAGGTTCCTCTAACCCAGACTGAAAAGCAGAGGTAGGGTTTGAAAAATCTTTCAAGAGGATGTGTACAAATGCTGTCTGGTGCTCCAACCTTAGCCTCTTGGCCCACCCTGAAAGTTCACTTTAGGCCATTCCTGTATATTTTTATGTCTTCCTGCCTGTCTGTTTGAGATATTCTCTGGCCATGGGACACACTGGAAGTGCCAGAGAGCTAACACTCTTAGGAGTGAACCTTGATTAATGAGGGATAGGAAAAATGATAAATAGCCAGGCTTCTTTGCCTCTTTGTGGGACACCTTGGAGATGCATTTCCCATGGGCTCTCAAAGAATTCCCAGCAGTGTGGAGCCCTAGTGGTCCACAGCAATAACAGGCTCATGCTCATTAGCATATCCTTTTATAGGCTTTTCTCTCTTCTCTGTCTCCCTTCTCCACTTCCTCACTGTGCTCTCTGAGAATTTGTCTGAAATAAACCACTTGCATCCACATCTTTGTTTCAGGATCTGTCTTTGGGGGAACCCAACCGAAAACAGGAGATGACATCCAAATGGAGTCTCAAAGGTTAGCAGTTAGTCAAGCCTAGTGAACTTAATGGTATGTAAATTATACTTCAGTAAAGCTGTTAAGAAAAAGAGTTAGCTAAGCCATTGGGGAGAGAAAGAATATCCCAAGCAGAGGAAATAACATATGAAATTATTAGGATGGGATAGAGAGCTTAGCTTGTTTTGAGAACTATGAATAGTTCAGGATGGATAGGCAGAGGTTTGAAAAAGTAGATAGGAGCTGGGTTAAATAGGAACTTACAAGCTTAGATAAAGAGCTGAGTATTTATTCTCAAGGGGATGGGGAGGCATTCCAAGGGTTTAAACAGGGGACTTTATGGCTGGGTTTATGTTTGTTTATGTTTTACAAATCTGGTGGCCACATAGAAGTTGAATAAGGGAGAACAAGACTAGAGGCAGAGAGACCAGTTAGGAGGTCATGACAATAATTATGACAAGAAGGGATTAGGATCTGAAGCAAGATAGAGGCCCATAGGATGGAGAGAAAGGGAAGGGTTGATACATTTTTAGGGAGACAGAATTGGAAGGTCTTAGATGATTGCTGAATGGAGGTAAGATAGAGTGTCATGGTTTCTGAAGACACATTATCATGCCAAACAGCCATGCCAAGCCATATCCAACCCCAGAAGTATTAGTTTACTTTTACCAAATTCCACTGGAGAACAGAGCTTCTTGTCAGCATGAGGAAGGAAAAAAGGTTGACTGTGTTAAGCTCTAAACTACAACAAATGGGGTTGATTGTGATGATTTGGGGATGAGAGCTGGACAAGAGGGGCCAGTGGCCTGGAGGAGTCCACAAAGTGGAGGCTACGATCCATTAGGTCTCCAATGTGGAGATTTGTGTGGATTAATAAATGACCTTGCTCCCAAAATAATTGAATTAGATTTTAGGGCCAGTTGCTTTAACAAGACAACTTCATTTGGGGAAGGAAAGGAGATAAATCAGGAGGATGAAGAGAAGGAGAAAGGGAGGAAATGATTGGCTTTCATGGGTGAGATTCTCTGGAAAACCTCCTGTCTTTGGTTCATCTCAAAGAGTCTTGCTCTGTTGCCCAGGCTGGAGTGCAGAGGCCTGATCATTGATCACTGTAAACTTGATCTCCTGGGCTCAAGGGATCCTCCTGCCTCAGCCTTCCAAGTACCTGGGACTACAGGCATGTGCCACTATACCAGGCTAGTCTTAGTTTTATTTTTTGTAGAGACAGATCTCGTTCTGTTGCCCAGGCTGGTCTTCAATTCCTGGCCTTAAGTAATCCTTCTGCCTCAGCCTCCCAAAGTGTTGGGATTACAGGCACAAGCCTGGTACATCTCAATTATTTTTGCGTTATAATGCAACCTGAGGCTTTTCCTTTGGATGACCTACTAGAACCCATCTCTGAAGGTGATCAAAGACCATGCACTCTATACATAAGGCCTCCCTTCCCTTATGGCAACTTATATTTCTGTTAGGAAGCACATACACACACAGACACACACATTTGTTTGCGTGCATGTGCACAAACTTGCTTTAATTAACACAGTTAGCAATCACATTGAAGAAAATAAGACCAACATTTTACCATATCACACACTCATTCTTTCATTGACACCTATGTAGAGGCAGTATAAATTTGAGATCATTTTAATGAAGTATTTTTAGTGCTATTATAAATAATGCTGCTGTGAATATTCATGTACAAGTTTTTGTATGGACATAAGTTTTCATTTTTGGGGGTATATATCCAGGAGTGGAATTGCTGGGTCATATGGTGACTTAATGATTAACATTTTGAGGAACTGCTAAACTGTTTTCAAAAGTGCCTTAAAAAAAACATTTTTAAAAATATTTTAACATGTTACTTAAAAATCCCCATAATATCCTAGTAAGAATCAGTGAGATTGTTTAGAAAATGTATTGGATTGGACCAATTATTTATTGCTTATTACTTAGATAGGTGTGGGAGGCTCTTTGTTTGGGGATCCTGAATCTCAGATTGTCATGTCCACATCTTGCTGTGGCACCTCAAACCTTCCATAAAATCTCCAATTCAGGGGTATTCTTTTAGGCCATATACCAGCAAAGATGGAATATAGGGACCACTATCATGATCTCTCATTTTACACTCAGAAGGGGAAAGAAAGAAGGTGGAGGCAAAAAGGGAGCTAAAAACTCAGAGAGTTGTGAGATGGCCACAAAGACATAACATGCCAACTGTTATTTATGGCTTTGGTGGTGGGTGGAGGGCCAGAATCTGAGTTACAATAGCAGGTCTGGTTTGGACCCAATTGGAAGCTCCCTAGTTCATGTCTTCCCCTTTCTCCAGTTCCAACTATTCTCCCCAATGTACTCCTTCCAGTCCCACCTTACATCTATCCATCCAGTCCTCATCACTCTGGTAAATAGGTGGTGAAAAAAATTAGGGGATGGGAAGAAGAGGAAAATGAGAATGTATGTGTTTACGACCCCTCCCCTACTTCCTTGCCTCCCTATTTATTGTCAGTCTGGTAGGCATACTGTTTGGTTTGCCTCACCTGGAGCGATAACACTTTGGTTTCTATAAAGCATCTAGTATCACCTAAGCCACGGAAATGGACTTCCCTATAGTACAATAAAGACGAAATAAGGTAGTGACAAAAATCCCACAGGAAGCACTATTAGCTAATATTATTAAGTGATACCTTCTAGGTGAAACATCTCCTCTACTATAATGTTTCATTATTAATAGTCTTTCGGAGTTTAAAGAAAAGAAAGACCTTTTGATTTCTCTGGCTTGGTCTCCTGGTATTCATAAAGGAATATAGGCTACACATTATGATGCCAAAAACCACTGGTCAATCCAGTCAATCTGGCAATCGAACAGCAGTCAACCACATTATTTGGCATTATGTACACAAAACAGCTAATTGTTTGAATGAAATATTCACATACAAATCAGTTATTTTGACATCATATGGGCACAGTCCAAGTCAATATTTAAATAGTAATTTAAAAATCATTAATTGGAAACATATTTGTTGATTATCTCATATATACAGGAATATTTCTCGTTTAACAGATGGCTTTGTATCAATCCCATCTTAGAAATTAGTAAACACAGATTTTCTCAACTTTGGAATGGAATGGGCCAGAGGTAAAAAAGGCAACTTTTGATAAAATAAATTTGATTGTGCATATTTGAAGTTTACAACATGATGTTATGAGAAGGCAAATTAAAGAAGATAACTCCGAAAACCAAGGCAGTGGTAGGTAATTCTTCAGTGGTGGTAAGATAGTCTGTGGAGGCGAGCCCTTGGAAATTCAAACATCAGAGGTCTTGGTTATTAATCTGATGCATTAGGGCTACCATAACAAAATACAAAAATCTGGGTGGCCTAAACAGAAATTTATTGTCTCGATTCTGGGGCCTGGAAGTTTGAGATCACATCAAGGTGTGGGCAGGGTTGGTTCCTTCTGAGGGCTGTGAGGAGACTCTGTTCCATGCCACTTGCCTAGTTTCTTGTGGTTTGCTGGCGATCTTTGGCTTTCCTTGGCTTGTAGATGCATTTCCCTGATCTCTGCCTCGGTGTTCACATTGTGTTCTCCCTGTGTGTGTGTGTCTGTGTTCAAATTTCCCCTTTTTATAAGGACACTAGTCATATTGGATTAGGGCCCACCCTACTCCAGTATGACCTCATCTTAACTAATTACATCTGCAATGACCTTATTTCCAAATAAGGTCACATTCTGAGGTACTGGGGGTTAGGACTTCAACATATAAATTTTAGGGGTACATATTTCAACCCATAACGTCTGGTAGGAGATCAATACCACCTCCCCAGAAGCCCAGCAGTCTCTGTGAGCTCTGGCAAAAATCACTTTTGATTGGATATTTTGGGATGAAGATAAGGAAGAAGTAGAAATACTAATCCAGTTTTTTATAAATCTTCTGTCAACTGAATGCTAGGAACAGATAATCCTTTTTTTTTTTTTTTTTTTTTTTTTTTTTTTTTTACTTAATGCTCTTCTGATGTCTCCTCTCTACATTTCAAAGGATTGGAACTAAACGTTGCTTTAGTATTTGAGGCCCAAGAAAAACTTGAGCTTTGGCAAAACTCTCACTGTTTTCTCAGGGTGCATTAGGTCTCCTTTAGGCTTGAAGATTGTAAATGCAGTAATAGTCATACTTTGGGTGTTATTCATATATTTTCCAGTCCAGCTTGAAGTTTTGTGTTAGAAGACCCACAGGTGTTTTCTTTTTTGACTTTTTATAAGATTACTCTCTCCTGTAGGAGATATTCTTCCCTAGATTTTTCATTTTCTTAATCTAAGAAATGCCCTGTCAGAATTTTCCCTTCTCCTTTGTTTGAAAACATGTACCCTAGTTGCTCAGCTTACCTGCCACATGCCCTACCCCAGCCAGCACTACGGGCATCCCCACCCCTTCCTCACTGTTACGTGACTTTCTATTTGGATTTAGCAGAATTACTTGTCTACCTACCACTTCCCACCTGGAAGAAAGGGGACCGAGGTAATCTGTTTAAATATCCTGAACACCTAGGTTGGAACCATCATGTCAGAGTGGTCAGCCCTTGCTGTAAGTGATGGATTGTGCTTTGGAAGTCTATCTCTTTCTTTTTCTTTCTTTCTTTTTTTTTTTTTTGAGACATAGTCTCACTCTGTTGCCTGGGCTAGAGTGCCGTGGCATCAGCCTAGCTCACAGCAACCTCAAAATCCTGGGCTCAAGCAATCCTCTTGCCTCAGCCTCCCAAGTAGCTGGGACTACAGGCATGCGCCACCATGCCCGGCTAATTTTTTCTATGTATTTTTAGTTGTCCAGCTAATTTCTTTCTATTTTTTTAGTAGAGACGGGGTCTCGCTCTTGCTCAGGCTGATATCGAACTCCTGAGCTCAAACAATCTGCCCGCCTCAGCCTCCCAGAGTGCTAGGATTACAGGCATGAGCCACTGCGCCCAGCCTCTTTCTTGAGAACATCACTAGCAATATCCTGGTAGACTGTAGACTTTTTGTGAGTAATGTCACAGGAATTTCTTTCAGTGCTAAAGTAGGCTTGGAATGCAGCTTTTTCTTACCTGTGGTAATACCTTCCCCTCTCATCTTGCTCTGCTTCATCAGAAGTGACTCCTTTTAGTTGTTGATGATTTTTGTTGCAAAGCTTTTGGTAAGAAAATAATAGAGGCATGATACAGGCAATTGGAGGGTTAAGTCAAACCATTGGTGGGAAAAAATTATCAGGCCAACTTTCTACTTGGTACCTGTGGCTAGGTGCTGTATATGTCTATACATACTTCATGATTAGATGTTTATATATGGGCATATACCAACAAAATCATGTTCCTTAGTTGTCCAGTGCAAGTTATTGAAGTAAAACATGTTTTTTTCTCCATACAAATTACTAACCAAATATTTATTATAAGCCCACTGTGTGTATCACTTGAGGGATGCAACAAGGCAAAAGTCCAGATTCCTGTTCTCAAGGAGCGTGATATTTTGATGGGGAGATAAGATTCTTCATCCATTCGGTAAATATTTATTAAGCAACTAATATGTGCCAGGCCCAACTTAAGGACTGATCTATGTGATAAGTAAGGCGTCATCTATTCCTGTCTCAAGAAGGTCATAGTTTATTGGAGGATGTAGAGAAGTTGACAGAAGGTAGCAAAAGTGTGGTGAGGACTTTGCTAGCAGGCATCACAGGGCATTGTAAGAGTTGGTATCGGGGTATCTAACTGAGACTGAGAGGGTCAGGGAGGCTTTCTTGAGGTGAAAGAACCAAGACAAATGCATACAGTGTCAGAAGTGTTTAGCGCTGACGGAGTATACAGTCATAAGTGGCAGTCAAAGATGGGGGAGGTCACTTCATGATGGAGTGATAAGGGGGAACTTTATGGAGGTGTGGGGTTTGAGATAAGCTGTGAAAGTTGGCGTCAAAAACTGCACAGACTTGGCCACTCTGCACCTATGCATTATGGGAGCTCTCTGTAGAGAGCTGTGGTGATAAGACAGCTGCAGTCTAGTGTGGTCATAGCTAGATATAATTAGCCAGAAGAAAAAGGCTTGACATTGAATCTGAACACAGTATTGCTATCCAAAAGATGTTGCCTGAGTCACCAGTTTATGTGTGGGTTAAGGGATTACTAGGGAGGGGAGGGCCTCACAGAAGATGGGTGTGGGAATGGAGCAAGGTGGTTACTTTGAGTTGATGGAGAGATATTGGAAGGAAGGGGCTATTCTGGGGCATGAGTTAGGAATACTTTTGTCTGCAAATAATGAAACTTGACTAAGGGTGGCTTAAGAAAAAAGGATTGATTTTTCTTACATAACCCAAAGTCTGGAGGTAGGTGCTAGGGCATTGGTTCAATAGCTCAACAATGTTGGGGCTGGCATCTCTGCCATACTTTTGGCTTTCTCAACATGTTTGTTGCCTTATGGTCAAGATATGACCATCACAATTCTAGACATCAGGTCTGCATTTAAGACATGAAGAAGGGGGAAAGTTATGTCTGTTCCTTTAATAAGGAAAGTAATATTTTCTCTAGAACCTCCCCAGCAGATTTCCTTTTATGTCTTAATGGCCAGACTTGTAGTACATGGCCACTCCTACAATCAAGAGAGGTTGGGAAAGAGATTAGCTTTTTCAGCCTCTCACAAAAGGGAGAAGGAAGTTGAAAATGAGCGTTAGGAGGACCAGGCAGGAACTAGGGTTTGTGTGTATGTTTTTTGTGTGTGTTGTAGGGGCTCTAGGGTTACCTGTGGCCTGGGCTGGCCAAGGCTAGGTGCAGTACCAGCAGAGTCCCTCAAGGGGGAGCCAAAGAGAAGGCCACTCAGCTGGACTCCACAGTATGCTCATTTCATGGTTTTTTGGGGTAGCTGCTCTCCACCATCGTTCCTTCTAACCCCCTTCCCTGAATCCATATCCTCTCCCTTCCCCTCAGATGTTGGCTTTCTCTTGGATTCTGCCATTGCCCTCTTCTCGTCTTACCCTGGAGAGAATTCAGGGCCTGAGACTCTTGCCAGGCCTAGCAGCTGTGCCAACCATGAGCTCCCTCTGGGTAGGGTTTGGAGTTGCCAAGTCTTACATCCCAGTCATACAGAGAGGAGGAAAATAACAGGGGCTTGAGAGCCCAGTGATTGGTGCCAGGCCAGTCAGTGTTAAGCCAGACTGAAGTCACCCTGGGATAAGAAATCTGTTCTCTGAAGACAAGCTGGATTTCAGACTTCCGCATTTTCTACATGGTTTCTGTCTTTCCTTTTAGTGTCTTGGCAAACTTGTTTTCCAGAAACCCCACCCATGTCATCTCAGAACTAAAAGAGAAAAGAGAATTGGCCACATCATACCAATGAGACCCTCTTCCTGACTTCCTAGGCCAGGAACAGGAGAAGCCAGCTTGTCCTAGCCTGAGATTCTGGTAGGAATAGGGTGGTTAGTGAGGTAAAGACCTAAGATGGGGTAGCCAAGAACAAGGGTGCTTTCCTCTCATGAGGGCATTCTTTTAGAAGAGATTCTCAGCCATAGTTGCTGGTGAGATTGAGGAATCAGAATTTCTGGTGAAAGTGACATGTGAGGGTTTAACAGAAAGAAGTACTTTGCATCACTTTGTGATTTTTAATCAGTGTTTATTTTGAATTTCAGAGAGCATTGAAAGTGGGCATAAATGTTCATTAAAGGGTAGTGTAGCCCATAAAAGCTGAGAAACACTGCTAGGGACAGTGACGCAGGACAGAGTGGGGCATCATGTGGGGACAGGTATGACAAACCTTATCTGCATTTCAAAGTTGCCTAAGAGAGAAACTTCTGATGCTTTGGTGAGAAGATTTGGCCACTTTAACGTGTGACTGAAGACAGGAGCTGGGGCAGGCATTCTTAATCTTTCTGGAACCACAGATAGCATTGGAAGGTTGGTGAAGTCTATGAACTCCCTCTCATAAAATATTTTTCAATGCATAAAATAAAATACATAGGATAACAAAGGAAATCGATTATATTGAAGTACAGCTATCAAAATATATTTTAAAAAACAGGTTTGCGATAAAGTAATACAACTGCTTCCTTATTAACATGTTAAATAACAAGGTCTAGCAACAGGTCTAATGACTGCTGTAATTATGGAATAGTGATGAAGGTTAACAGGATTTTGCGATTATCTGCAACAACCGAAATGTGATATGAAAATAACTATGAATTTTATTGGTGACAAAGTCATAGGCACTGCTAGTGGTGCTGCAGTTTGTTGAAGGAAATGTCAAATTTCACTTAGATGTTAGAGGGGCAAAACGGGTAAAATTTTCCTATCCAACTTAGAGACCTACAGGCCTCATGAGTATCCACAGGTTTAGAATTCCTGGCTACAGAGAGGAGAAAAGAGAGGACCACACAGCGGCAGATCAATGTCACAATTAGCAAGGGCAGGCAGAAGAGTAGACACTGACCATATCAATTGTCCTAGGCAATATCCCTCCTTTCAGCTGGAGTAGAAGCTGCACTCCATTTTCTGGGTCTGTTTGGACTCTTAGATACTGCCAAGTTCAGGAAATGTTGTCGTTAATTTTTTATTGGCAATGGACTTGGTTATCTTGCAGGAGATTAATGGACTTAGAGTCTGGTCTGAGCCTGTGAGGGTTTCTCGTGATGGTTTGCTCCAAGCCTTCCTGCCCTGACTGGATCTGATGAGCATTCATACGGTGTCAGCCAGTATAATGTTTATTTGCCTCCTCTCTGAATGTGCTAAAAGCTAATGAAAAGCCAACATCAAATGCAAAGGAAAAGGTACAAGAAAAGAATTTGGCTCTGGGTCCTCCCTCTTTCTGAATACGGCACTGGGAGTCTAATTACTAACCCACATGGAGCCCTCAGTCAGAAGGTCACCTCAAGACTCCTGTTAATCGTTATTCTTATTTTGCAAACGGAGAAATGAGAGCTAACAATGAGTTCAAGGCTGAAGAGCATGTCAGAGTGTGATGAATACGATTTCCAACTAAAGAATCATGATCCTTCTGGCCATGGGTGCAGTTAGTTATACTTTTTAAAAATCATGCCTACCAGTAAGCAAATATTTATTGACTGTCTGGCATGTGACCAGCAAGATGTGGAAGGGGGTCTCTTTTAGCTATGATGGTCAGGCAAGGCCTCTCTGGGGAGGCGAAGTTGGAGTTGAAAGCTAAATGGGAATCAGGGTGCCATGGAAAGATCTGGATAAAAAGCACTCGAGATAGAAGGAATCTATCTGTAGTGATGCCCTGAGGTAGCAGCAAATGGAGAGGGATAGTGGAAATGCCAGCATGCGGGAGAGGGAGCATGGCAGGCGTTGGAACCAGAGTGACAGGCAGGCCCAGAGCTTGGAGGGTCTGAAGCCATGAAGAGTAGAGATTTTGGTCTGGTTGATATGGGAAGTTTCTGGAGGATTTGGAGAGGAGCCGCCTGCTTGACCAGCATGCTCTGATTTCTGTTTCCCTTGGTAACTCTGGCTGCCACATGAGGTGGGATGGTCTAGGGCAAGAATGAGAAGCAGGCGAATATAGTCTTCCTGGTAGGGAGTTGTGGTGGCTTAGACTAGGTATCCTAGCCAGCTCAGGCTACTGTAACAAAATACCACAGACTGGGTGGCTTAAATAACAAACATCTATTTCGCACAGTTCTGGAGTCCAGGAAGTCCAACATCAAGGTGCTGGCAGATTTGGTTCCTGGTTTGCAGATGGCCACCTTCTCACAGTGTCCTCACCTGAGGCACAAAGAGAGCTCTGGGGCCTCTTCCTCTTCTTATGGGGGCCCCAGACTCCTGACCCCATTGAACCTAGTCACCTCCCAGAGGCCCCACCTCCAAATACATTGTGGGTTAAGGCTTCAACATATGAAGCCTCCCATATGAGGCTTCAACATATGGGAGAGGACACAAACATTCAGTCTGTAAGACAAGGTTTGTAGCTGTGCAGATAATGAGAAGTAGTTGGATTCTGGAGATAGTTTAGAGGCATAGACGATAGGACTTACTGATGAATTAAATATGGGGTATGAGAGAAAGCAAGGTATTGAGGATGACTCCTTAGTAACATGGGGAGAAGTTTCTGAGACAGTGAAAGCTACCTAGAGGTCTGCCCTGCCTGGCAGCACTGTCCGTGGGGAAAATGACCAGTTATGTGTGGTCTTTATTGTGACCTCTGATACTTCTCCCCTGTACCCTTCTCAATCCCACCACCTTTTCAGTCTCTAATTTTCTTTTTAGCCTCCCAAGGGCTACAACCATGCATCACTTTCTTAGAAAGCAGTGTGGGGTAGTAGATAAAGAGTAGGGTTTAGAACACAAACAGACTAGCACTTGAATCCTGGTCCCCCCATTAACTTGTATGATCCAGGCAACTTGCTTCTCTGGATAGAAATTGTTTGTCATCTATGAAATGGAATGAAATGAGTTCTAGAATTTTTTGGAGACTGAATAACACAGTGAATGAAAAGTGCCTAGCCCAGAGCAGGCTCTCAATAAACTTGTTGCAACTTCAATTTCAATTTACCTCTCTTGTATCCCATTTGGGGCCTGGCTTAATGACATGTTGGGTAACTGTTCACTAATAAACTAATTCATGTTGAGATATTGTCCTGATTCTCAAAGCTGGCCACACACAAGAGCAACTGGGGGAGCTTTATATATACTCAGGCTCAGACTCCTAGGGTGTCTGATTTAATTGGTTGGGGGGTGTCCAAGAAATAGTATTTTTAAAACATGTTAGCATAAATATTTATTTTAAAATATATCTTCCAAATAAATTTTCCAAAACCAAAAAAAAAAATTAGTAAGGAGAGTGGCACTGTTTTATATTTCTGCAAATCTCTTTAATGTCTGGCTTAATAGAAGACAGCTTGATTCTCATATCTGCTTCTGCATTCCGTCTGGTTAGTCAGGGATGTTCATCTTTGCAAGAAACAGTATTTTTTAAAGCTCCCCACGTATTTCTAATGAGAAGCTAGATTTTAGGTCCCCTGTTAAATTAGTGTACAGTTTTAATGGCCATTGAGTAGGCAGTAGCATTTCTAGAAAAATATTGGGTTGTAAAGATTTACCCCAAGCTGGAGTTTCATTTGAGGAAGTGAGAGCTTTTCCAAAGAGTCCTTCAATAGCTAATATTTACTGCACACTGAATTATGTGTCAGACAATGTTCTGAGTCCCCCCACCCCCTGCCCACCACCATGACCGTCTCTTTCCTGAATTTAGCCACATTGGCTAAGGTTTTTCGCCAGTTTTTTATTCCTTAAAAATCCCACATTCCCTACCTTCACACATGCTGTTTCTTCTGGCTGTCCCCTTATACAGCCCCTTTGCACTGAGAACTTCTTACACACAATGTTGTTTAGATTTTACCGTTATCCCCTTTTGAAGGTATTGACCTGTTTTGTAGGTATTTGTCTTCTACACTCTGATGTAAGTGCCACAAAGACAAGGATAGGTATGTTTTGTTCAACATTGAATCCTCAGTGCCTAGCCCAGAATGATAACATCTGTTGAATGAACAAAATGGAGGACACTTCTTCCCTCAGTGTTAGACTCAATCAGGAGTGGTCCATGGGTAGATACAGATTCCAATGGCAGCCCCCCAGAGGACAGAGTGACTCTCCTTCCAAGTTGGGTCTTGGTGCTGAAACCAATCAAGTGGTCACTCTCTGCCACCTCATGGCCTCATTGTACTTTCCTGTTATCTGGCCTTGGTCAGGACCATGCAGTGATTTTAAAAATGTTGAACTCCATACAGAAAGGATTGGAATCTTGGACTGTTATTTCTAAGAGACTTCTCTGCTTCTGTGTATATTCCTGGCTGTGAATTGATACATGGTTTGAGGAGCTGGGAACACTTGTCCAGAGAGCATTACCAATGTCTGTATTGGGTGGTGGGGGAACAGTTGACTCAAATCCACTGGCTCAGGCCCCGATTTAGTCAAGGTGTTTCATTATCAAAATGCAACACTGGCCTGTGGGTCAAAAGTCTTTTTTTATTATTAGTAATATATAGTAGATTTTGCTGCCTGCTTACACTTCTTATGAGTGAATTGGTGGTATATATATTTTTTTCTTTTCATGTCAGATGGGTAATGTGCTGGCATCATAACAAGGTTTGAGAGAGGCCTTATCTCACACATGAGTATGAAAACCCAATCATCTCACTTGCGACTACAAAAGGATCTAGTGGTGCATTTTGAGGACAAAGATCCAAGGTCATTTTTATTCCTTCATTCCCAAATGTGACACCTTTCATATTTCAAGTTTGTAGGGCAAAAAGACCTATGTCCATCATTGAGAATATTTGCTGAGTGGTTTTGGGATGGGATCCCTCATAGGCTGACTTGGAGATGAGATATGGCTGCCAGTATTTTATTTGGGAGGTGATTCCAGGAAGCGCTGGCAGAGGAGGTAGGAAATGGGACAGGTAAGGGAAGGAAGCCAACGTAGGCACACTGTTGATAGGGTTATTCTCATGGGTGCATGACCCTCAGTCCTATTATGGACTTCTGGGATATTGTGTACAACATGCTTCAGAGTTGTCCCACCTAAGTGGGGAGGAAGTTGGGGTATGACTCCATCCACTCCCATCCTTCATTGGTTGATAGCCACTGCAGGAGGGGTATTAATTCTTGGCCCTTCCAGCCTGTCCCACATGCACACAGAGCATGATCCTGCGTGTGCATGTGGGACAGAGAGAGCCTTCAGGCAGAGAGCCACAGAGGCTTTCCTTGAAAGTCATAGGCATGTAAGAGAATAATGAGTGGCAAGAGGATGTGGACAGGGTGACAACAGCATCTGCCACACCAAGGACCTCTGTACATGTGCCACCATGCTAGGAGTGGCCTATAGTTCAAATTCATGATAATTTAGGCAGATATATGGGACATATAACATATAATAAATGTTCAGGACACTTGCATATCTTCAACAAGTACAAACAAGTAGACAAATTGAGAAAGAATGTACCCTGTGTGCAAACTGATCTGTTATACCAGCCGACATTGGCCCCTTGCCCATTCTTTAGATAAACTTGCAGGATTTTGGGAGGCATATTTAACAAATGTCAAAGACATCTCAAAACAATTATCAGAAAACATGCATGATTACATTTATATACTTTACGTATGATTTTCCCACAATTGACAGGGAAAATATCAACAAATTTAAGCTGACAAATTTATCAAAAAATATTTTTTTCTGCCTGTTCGATACAACTTAAGAGCTGTTACACTGAATGCAAGTTGCCCCATAAATTAGGGTTTATGCTATCAGCCCTACTTGAAAGGCAAGTAGTAAAGAAGAGTCAAGAACAACAGTGGTAAATACTGGAGAAAGTGCTGATGTGCAGAGCTTTGGGTGTCCGAAGGGGACCCGTGTTGTGTGTGGTGGAGGTGGAGTGGTAAAGACTAGAATTTAAGATAAGCCGGCAGCTAGCCTAAGGAATTGGTAAATAAAATAGCACCGTTGTGAAACATTTGTCTTCTGCTCCATTTCCTTTATATGAGTTCATGTGTTTTTCCCCACTAAAAGGTAAACTAAAGCTGGGGCTGTTAACTCAAAAAATTATCAGGGTAAGGCCCTATCCTGCCACACAAATGTCAACTGGAAGCGTAAGAAAAAGAAATATTTACTTTGGCTGGCTTGTATTTTGCTTTGGGTTTGACTGAAAACCATTAGCATTTATTCCCAACTCCCCCTACCACCTCTAAATCACTGAACCAAAGACTGGCTTCATTTTCTTGAGGTCATATTAGCTCTGGGCATGAGGGGCCCAGTGATGCCCAGAAAGGGGAGCTAAATGATACCATCAACATCTGCCTGAGCTTAGTTTTCAAGTGTTCACCTCGATGCATTGCATTAATAATTTTTAGGAGTGATCTTTTTTTTAAAAACTAAAGTTATTTACTTAGGAAATCGTCTTTCTACATTTCTTGAAATATTCGGTGGTTAATATTTAATCAAAATACAACACAACCAACACACTAGAGAAATAAAGATACCCTACAGATATAACAACATAATTATGGCATTTTTGTGTGAAAACCAATATGAGTTTCCAGTTTTTAAATGAGTCTTTTAGCTTGAATTCATTTCTGCACTATGGTCTGTGCTGGGGTGGAAGGTGTGCAGTCCTATTTTCTAGAGTGCAGTTACTGATGGGGTTGTTAAATCTTGAGGGCTGAGAACCATTTCCTAAGCCGTGGGCTAAAGTTCTGCTAACCTTTCTCCTTGGTGGGGTTGACTGTGCCCTCATGTCAGAGTATAGGCATGATTATATGTATGGCCTCTAATTCCTGTGAGAGTTGGTAACTCACAGGTTGCCACCTCTCTTGACTGGCAGTGGATGCAGCCTTTGAAAGGAATGGTGAGAGAGGTATGGTCATACTTGGTCTAGCATCATTCCAAATCACCACTATTGACACGTGTGCAATTGATGGGTTTACCTGTGGCGTTAATGCTTAAAGGGACTCCTTGAAGACTCCTATACACAGATGCTCCTTGACTTACAATGGGATTATATCCTGACAAACCCATCCTAAGTTTAAAATGTTGTAAATCAAAAATGCATTTAATACACCTAACCTACTGAGCAGCATAGCTTAGCCTAGCCTACCTTAAATGTGTTCAGAACACTTCATTAGCCTACAGTTGGGCAAAATCATCTAATGCAAAGCCTATTCTATAATAAAGTATTGAATAGCTCATGTCATTTATTGAAATTGTACTGAAAGTGAAAAACAGAGTGGTTGTATGGGCACTTGAAGTATGGATTCTACTGAAAGACCCTAAGTTACACAACACTGTAGAGCCAAAAAATTGTAAGTCAAACCATCATAAGTCAGCAACCATCTGTATCTCTTCTATGGGAGCTACCTTTAGATATACACAGTGTGCCCTTGTAAGATGGCTTGGAAACCACGTTACAGTTGAAGGATCAGAAAGAATAATGGCGGGCAACTGCAATATTATCAGAATCACCTCTACAGCTTCTAAAAATAACGTATTGATCCTTTCCCCAATCTCTCACCAGCAATGGAAAAATCCACTCTTTTCCTTTATTGACAATCACTGCCTTGGTGAATATATCAGTCAGGATCTAGCTGAGAAAAGAGAACCTATGCAAGGAATTTAAATGGAAGGGATTTAATTGGCTATCCTGGCATCGAAAGGCTAAAGAGCAAACGGGGAGGCTGAGGGAAACCAGAGGAGAATAATTGCAGGAAGCAGTTATTACCCCTGGGATGAGAGAACAAGAGGGAAGAAGTGGTGTTTTAGAACCCAGGAGCTTGAGAAGGTCCCTGCTGGGGCTGGTGTCTGGACCTCTGAGGGGCAGGTGCCTTGCCGCTGGTGCCTGGGCCAATGAGGCGGTGAACCAGGGGGTGCTCCAATAGCCCAGATGGCATGGCCAGTGAGTTAGGGAGCACAGATGGCTGCTCCTCCAGCTGCTGCTGGCATCTCTAAGGGTACGAGGTGAGGCTGCTATTAGAGAGATGCTGACAGAAACTAGGAAAGAGGTAGGAAGTCCCTTTCCCCCTCTAGCCATGCTCTCATCTCCTCTAGAAGATCCTCCATGTTCAATCTCCTGCTGGTGGAGTTGGATAGGAAGCCTGCTAGCAAGGGACTCAGAGAAATGTGGCTTGCAGAGTTCCAGCTCTAGGATCATAGGACAGTGGGCTTGGAGCTAAGAGACAATAGGTCAAAATGACCGCCTATCACCAACAGGAGTGGGTCTTTGTCCTTCACCCTGGATTCTGATTTCCATTCCTACTCAGCCTGGCCTGTCCCTTGCTCAGACCCCCGATGAGGGAAAGGATGTTGCGCAAAATGCAGATGAGCGGGCTTTAGTTGCTACTTCACATCAGCAATATTTTCTCCACTCCTGCACTTCTGGAGGACCTGCTTAAGCCTTGCATGCTAAATTGAATGGAATAATATAATTTTGATTTGACTTTAAAATATATCATTAATTTGAACAAGGTTTAAGAATATTGAGGCTTGAGAGAGACAACGAATGAAAGTGCACACATCAGAAAAGTTAAACTCAAGCAATAGATGAATGCAGCTCCCTCATAATCCCTTATAAAACACTTTACTGTTTACAAGTCAAAACATTCTTATTCTGATTAATTTGAGGGATTTAATAAGATCTTAAAATCCTCCTGGTTCACTTTTAAATGAACTAGCAAGCAGTAAGTTTCCCTTTGATCCATGTATGCAAATCGATCTTTGAGGCTGATGCAGGTGACAATGGAATTTTCCAACTGCACAGCAATATGTGCTTAATTATACATAGTATTGTTAGTGACACCCATTTTTCATGGAATTTTGAAGCTTTCATAACTTTGGCAAAGTCATTTAATGAAAGCAGTACCGAGATTGTGGCACTGATATTCTAAGTAACATCTCTAATCATCAGTGATTGGGCTTTGTAGGGGTTTTAAGCTTGTGATAAATAACTCTTTTTATGTCTGAGGGTATGTGCTTTATTAAAAACGTTTTGTATTTGTCAGTGAAAGTTTTTGATAAGATAAGCTGATTCAGTGGCTGATGTCATCATGTAACTTCCAGCGATTAGCATGCTTACTTTAGGAAATATTTAGGGAAGTAATGAAAAAAGTACAGGAGGGAAAAGTTTGCAGGGAGAAGGTTGGTTGTTTGTCTAAACAATTATTTGTAAAGTGCTGGAGCTGATAAACAAACTCTTGTTTGTGTCTGGAATTCATGGACATTGATTTCCTATCAAGGAAGTTACAACTGGCACCCAGAGAAGGTCACTCCATGCTCTACTTTCCTTTTTTAGGTTTATGCCCTGAGTTCTCTCAGTCTGTGGGCTTTTAGAAATTTTTACTCCTGTTTTCTTATTCCCTGTCCTGGGCACATGTATTTCTTGAGTCTTTTCTCGAATCCCCAAACATCGTCACTTATCTGCTGGGCTGGCAAGCATCATGCTTTTATTTTCCCTCTTAATCATATTTTCTCAGAAAGTGGAAACAGTGATGGCATATGGTTTTGGATTCAGGGTATTCCTCCATCCGCTTCAAATTGTCTCAATACCACAGACTTCCTTGTAGATAAATTAGGCACTTCTGAAAACAGGATGAGGTCTTTGAGACCTGCAGCTATGCTTAATTAAATACCTTATATTTGCATAATGTTTTAAAATACATTGTCTCCTATAAAGGTGCTTACCTCATTATATTTTAATTGTATTGTTTACAGGTCTGTCTCATAATAGAATGTTAGCTGCTGGAGTGCCAGAAATATATATTTCTCATCTGGCAGGCCCAGTGCCCTGCCATATAATTAGTGCTTTAATAACCGTTTGTTGAATATGGGATAAATCTTGTACTAGTTTTACTCACAAGGTTATCATGAGGATTAGATGAGTCATTAGATGTAAAAACCCTGATCACTGAGCCTGGTACATAGATAGCTCTCAGTAAATGTTTTTGAAATAAGTGACAACTCTTGTGATGCAAACAAGATTGTTATCACGATACTTGTAAGGGATGGAGCCCTGGAACTCAGATCTTTAGCTTCTGAAGGTGAGGGTTTTTCCATCCTACCTGCTGAATTTCACACTGACACGTAGCCAAAACAGCAAAGAAGCACTATTTTATTGGTTCTCTAAATAAATACAATTATTCACTTGAATGAATACGTCATATGAGATCATTGTGATAATGCATAATAGAAGGGGAGCAGTGTGAAGAATCTTCAAAATAATGAATAACCCCTCAAAGCACATATTCCTCTCAGAAATGCAAAGGGGGTAGCAGATTTACCTTCATTATTAAATTTTGATTACAATTGGAGCAGGCTGCAGTGGAATTCATATGGGTGAATGTGTAATCATCATTTTTGACTGTAAGCTCGGGGAGGCCAGCTTCTGTCATGGTCAGCACTGTTTCCTCAGTGCCTGGCACAGTGTCTGGAATATGGTAGGTGCTGTTGACTGCATCAATGGGCCCAATTCACATCCCTTATCTACATCCTTTGCCATCTGACTCTGCAGTTTGTCCCATTAAGGAGGCAGAATCTATGTTCTTGCCTCTTGGTTTGGAGTTTGGCTACGTGATTTGCTTTGGCCAGTGGAATGTTAGCAGGCCGGAGGTTTAAAAAGGCAGACCAAAAGCTTAGAAAGCACTTGAAAATGAGGCTTTTCTTCTTGTGCCTCTGCCGTTGCCATGAGAGGTACATGACTGGACTCACCTTCTAGTCCCCAGAGGAAGATGAGACATGTGGAACAGAGTGGAACCGCCACCGCTGAACTGGGCCAGATCAGCCCACCCCCAGTGAGATCAGCAGAGTTGCTCAGCTGAGCCCACCCTAAATCAGCTGACCTTCATCCAACACACAGATCTGTGAGAGTACATATAATGACTGTTGTTTAAAACTATGTAGTTTGGGTTTTTTCTTTTTTCTTTCTTTCTTTTTTTTTTTTTTGCGGTATTTTTGTGGCAATAGCTACCTGATTCAGATGCTTAGTGAATATTTGTTGAATGAATGAATGCATAAGTGGTATTGCATAGGCAGATGTTCTTAGGTACTCATGTCCTTTCCTAGCATTCTCCCCCACACTCAAAGAAGCTACTAGGCAGTGAAACACAGAAATGCCCAGAGTTGTGCATTAGGTGACTCAGATTGTAGATTGATTGATTGATTATTTATTTATGCTTGTTTTGTTTATTTTGCCATTTATTCCAGCAGTTTAACTTCTTTGTCTTCTTTCTTTCTTTCTATTTCAAAATATTAAGGGGGTACAAATATTTTTGGTTACATGGATTGCTTTTGTAATGCTTGAGTCATGGCTATAAGTGGGCCCATCACCCAAATAGTGTTCACTGTCCCTGTTAGATAGATTTTCACCCCTCCCCTCCTCTCACCCCCTGCTTGATTTCCATTTAGCTTTACTTCCCTCTGTGCACATGTGTGCTCATCGGTTAGTTCCAATTTAATAGAGAGTGCATGTGGTGTTTGTTTTTCCATTCTTTAGATTCTTCACTGAGGATAATGGTCTCCAGTTCCGTCTAAACTATTGCAAAAGGCATTAATTCATCCTTTTTTATGGCTGAGTAGTACTCTGTGGTATACATATACATATATCACATTTTGTTAATCCACTCACGAATTGATGGGCACTTGGGTTGATTCCACATCTTTGCAACTGTGAGTTCTGCAGCTATAAACATTCACGTGCAGGTGTCTTTTTGATAAAATGACTTCTTTTCCTTTGGGTAGATACCCAGTAGTGGGACTGCTACTAATGGTAGGTCCTACTTTTAGTTCTTTGAGGAATCTCTTTTAGTGTGCCTGTCCCCAGAATGGTGTTCATTGTACCCGATAGGTAAGTTTTTATCCCTTACCCCTGTCCTCCCCTCGCCTTTCTTGGTTTCCAATGTTCTTTACATCTTTTTGTGCCTGTGTGTACCCCCTGTTTGGCTCCCACTTATTAGTGAGAACATGTAGTGTTTCTTTTTCCATTCCTGAGATACTTCACTTAGGATAATGGTCTCCAGTTCCAACCAAGTTGCTGCAAATGACATTATTTCATTCTTTTTTATAGTTGAGTACTCCATGGTATGTATATACCACATTTTCTTTATCCACTTGTGAATTGATGGGCCCTTAAGTTGGTTCCACATCTTTGCAATTGTGAATTGTGCTGTGATAAACATCTACCCAAAGGAAAAGATCATTTTACTGAAAAAAGAGAGAGAGAAAGAGAGAGGGAGAGAGAGAGACCCAGGTTTTATCAGGGGCTCTGCCAACTTTAAGCAGCTTCATTGAGACAAATCTACAAAGTGGGGATAATTGTAGCAAATATGTGTCCTGGCAATCTCATAGGAGAAGTGTGAGAATGAAAAGAGATATTAGACTTCGAAAAAGCTAAATGTCCTCTACTAATATTATTAGCAAGTTTTACCATAGAGACTTACATATCTGACCTCATCAGAAAACAAGATATTTTACAGAAGAAAAATTTTCGTAAAATAGAAGTTGGTGTGTGTAAATGCCATTACATTTATTTTTACTTTTTTAACCTTTTTAAACATAGTATTTTGACATAATAACTATTTCTTAATGACTCAGGATTGTAATTATGAGCAGCAATAGTTTTCAATAGCAATAGCAATCAATTCAACTAAAATAAGGAGGGGTCCAGAAGACTTCTAATGACCTCCACTATTCTTTCTTGTTCTAATGTTGTTTCTGTACTGTGCTGCCTTGCAGTGATGTCTTTAGGGTGTACAGAAACATGGAGGTCTCAGATGGCCCTTTCACTGAATGTCCACCCCTCGCTCAACTACTGTGTTTTTTTTTTTTTTTTTTTTTTTTTTTTTTTTTTGAGACAGAGTCTCACTTTGTTGTCCAGGCTAGAGTGAGTGCCGTGGCATCAGTCTAGCTCACAGCAACCTCAAACTCCTGGACTTAAGCGATCCTCCTGCCTCAGCCTCCCGAGTCGCTGGGACTACAGGCATGTGCCACCATGCCCGGCTAATTTTTTGTATATATATATTTTAGCTGTCCATATAATTTCTTTCTATTTTTAGTAGAGACGGGGTCTCACTCTTGCTCAGGCTGGTCTCGAACTCCTGACCTTGAGCGATCCACCCGCCTCGGCCTCCCAGAGTGCTAGGATTACAGGCGTGAGCCACCGCGCCCGGCCTTCAACTACTGTGTTTGAACAGTTCTTCTGCCTGCTCTGTTAGTCTCTTGTTCCTCACCTCCGGTGGACTTTCATTGGCTGTCAGTATGTTGCTGTTTCTAATCCACTCCTGTTTTTCACAAACATGGTCATTTGGAGAAGACCAGTGGTCTCTCTACATATTTCTAGTATTATTAAGTTCATAGCTTTTTGGGGTATCTGTGTTGCTGAAAAGTCCTTTAAACTAATTTTGGGGTGCCCTGGGTTACAACTGGCTGAGGTGGCTGCAAATTGGACCTCTAGGTAGGTGAGGCTTCCCTGAATTGTTGGCCTTCCTTCCACAGCTGTGCTTTAGTATAGTCTTGAGTCTATGCCCAAATCGTTCGTGTCCTTTCACTCCACAGTGCTTTATGTGCTTTTTAGGGGAAACAGCTGACTTTTCAGACACCTAGTCTTTGTCCTCTCTGACTATTTCCTATTCTGCCTTCAAATGGAGAAAGTGTTATTCATATTTTATATCCTACGTCATGAGAATAAACCTCCTGGACATGTTGATCATGATTGAGCCATTTCTGATCTGTGGTCTAACTAAGGATCTTTCATGTCAGTTACATCACATGGTGTAGTAGAGAGAATGCAAATGTAGAGTCAGATAGACATGGACTCACATGTTGACTTTGCCCCTATTTAGCTGTTCAATTTTCCTAATTGTGCAATAAAAAACCTCTAGGTTGTAGTTTTACCACCTATAAAATGAGGTTAATCATAGTTTCTACCTTATTGTCCTGTTTTGAGGTTTAACCTATGTGTATAGAAGCTTATTATAGTGCTTGGCAAATGTAAGAATTTAATAAATGTCATCATGATTCATCTTATTAATAATATATATTCATTGTAGAAATTTGAAAAATATAGAATGGTACAAAGAAAGACTAAAAACCACAGAATTCTATCACTTTGATGACTATTTTTAATATATAGGCATATATATAGAATGTGTATGTTAATATATATAATATAGAGTGTATATTACATATATATAGTGTGTGTGTATATGTGGGTGTGGGTATATTTGCCTAGCCTATTCCATGTTACTCTACAAAATGGATATTTCCCTCAGCAATTCTGATTAGAACCCCAAATTTTGGACCACATTGGGGGTTTCCCAGACCTGCTTCTGGAGCAAAGTATTAACACACATTTTTTTAACAAGTTTCTTCCCAAGAGGCTAAGGAGGAGGGTACATAATCAAATTATATAGAGCAATTAAAAGCCTCTTTTTTTGCAGGTAGTTTGGCTCAAGTTGATGATATTTTCTAAGCCGGTGCTACGTGGATTACACATAGCTCTTTCTGTGTTTATCTTAGATAAAACAAGTCAAGAGGAAAAATGCTCTAGGTTCTGCTTTTTGCAGGGCTGTATGTCCAAAGGTCAGTAATTTTCCAGGGTGGGATGGCAGGAATTACCTCTACAGAATACAGTAGTTACATTTTTTGATAAGGGCTGTACTTGTTCCCTTGTAGATACCCCACAGATTAGGCAGCCAGAAATCAAGTTCAATGCTCCAAAATGTCAAAGCTTCAGTTGACAAAGAAATAATTTTAGAGTCATGGTGTGAAGTGCAAAGTAGGCTTTTTCCTGGAATTTTGACTAAAAGTCACATCTGAGAACAAAAAGCTCCAAGTCTCCTGTATTTTAAATTCAGAGAGTTGTCAGTCCTTAGGGACAACCTTCAGGCTTTGCTTGCTGAGAGGCACCATTTCAGCAGAATGGGCACCGATGCCCCTCCCCTATTGTTTGCTTCCCCCTCCATCAAGTAAAATATGTCTACAGATATGAGGCCATCTTTGGGGGAATTAGAGATTGATGAAGTGGCAACTATTCCTTCCTCCTCTCCTCTCTGTGGAGCGGTCAGCTTGTCTCCTCCTTCCTACAAGATTGAGGGTGGCAGAACTGCCATAACCCCGCTCCCCCAAATCAGGGAGTAAGATTATCTCCCGTCTGACAATCTGGGGTGAGAAGTCAGAACTGAGAGGCAGATGCCAGATGCAGTGGGCATTCCCACCCTTTGGCATGGCCAGAGTATGGGAGTCTCCTGTGCCTGAGTGGACACCACAGAAGGGGGCTCAAGCTGAAATTCTCTTAATTAGACCCCCAAGAGGGCTGCCAGCTTGGCAAGGGCATCCCATTGCAAGTCACCATGGGGAGGGTGCTGAGGAGGGGTGAGAACATGGCCAACTTCAGCTAGATCTTCCATTCTAGGGCACTGCTCAGGGGAGGCCTTCCATGGGGTCCTCTGAAGAATCAATGTGCTCTTTTCCCTCAGAGAGCCAGCATTTTAATTCCTGCCTCACATAGGGAAACAGGGCCATCAGAGATAGATAGGACAACATCGACACCGATAGAAAAGGGATGGTGACATCACCACCATCACCACCACCACATAAGGGAATTGCAATTACAACCAATAATGCAGAGGGAAGGCATGAAAAAAATTATTTATCTTCTCCCTCCCTCCCACCTTCAACCCACAGGAGCCTGGGCAGAAAAGAGGGCAGTGTGTGAGACAGAATCTCCCCTCACTTTGGTCTGACCCCTTTTCCAGGCCTCTGGAGCCACTAGTCAGACTGGCATAGAGGCAGACTTTGAATCAAATATCAGATTGGAATTTTAAAATAGGGAAGATTGTCTTACTATTAAATTAACATTAGTTAAATTTTAAATTAAATATATAAAATTATATAGAAATATAATGTGTAATATATAAAATATAAATGAGATAATAAAATATCACAGTGATTCACTTCCCTACTTGCAACATTCATTCAACAAGCATTTTATCAACTCAAACATGTCTATCATGTTAGGTATTGAGCAAAAATGTTAGGGATTTGAGAATGAATGGAAAAGGTAGATCCAGACCTTTTATAGCAGAGATTACTGACTGTTCACCAAAATCTTCTCCTCTTCTTATAGGGCACACAGCTCAGTTACAATTCCCAGCATCCCTTGCAGTTGAGTGTGGCCATGTGACTAATTCTCACCAATGGAATGTGAGTGGAAGCTACACGTCACTTCCTCCCCTAGGCAGCTCCATCTTGTTCTCTTTTCTTGTCAGCTGAGTGCAGACAGCTACGAGGCCCTGGGAATGCCAGAGCCAGAGGGTGGAAGGCGTCTGAATCCCTGAATTGCCACATGGGAGAAGAGCCACCCATTGATCAGGGTACACACTTTGGACTGTTATGTGAACAGGAAATAAAATTCTATTGTGTTTGAGCCATTATATATTAACTATGTGGGGGCCTATTTACAATAGAAGTTTATCCTACCTTAGTTATAATAATATACCACTGCAATAGGAATTTTCCCTTTACTAATCAGACTTTTGGTTCTTTTCTGCTTTATGAATGACACTTACTTGTTCTGGCTTCCTTTTATCTCTCCAGCCTTTCTTTTTGTGGCTGGAAATAAAGTGACTAGGATTCTGTGGAGATAGTATAACAGAAAAGGATTGTATTTAAGTGAAATTATTAGAGATTTCATTGATTGTTTTTTGCTAAAGCCAAACTCTTTCTCAAGGCAAGATAGCAGTTATGGGTAGCCAAAAATCTCCATGAGTAGGAACAGAGACCACTGTGGAAACTGCTTCAACCTTGACATGACTATCTATTATGGGTCCTGGCACTGAGGGTCAGCATTCCTTCTTATTCTGTTCTTTGTCATAAGAAAGCTCCAGGAGTGTGGTGTTCCCCTGGCCTCAGGGGAGGAGAAAAAAAAGAGGAATTTGCTCTGCACAGGAAGGAAGCCTCTAGCAATTGTGAGATAATCCTAAGGAGCTTGAAGGGAGTTCATCTATGTTTAAATAATTTTATCCAGGCCTCTCTGATAATAAAACAAATGTAAACAAAGTAGATGAAAATTTTCAAGTTGGTGAATTGATAATTTTTAAGATAACAGCTTTAAAATTAAATAAATATTGATATGTGTGTGTTTACACATATATGTAAAGTTTATATATTTGGTTTATCATTGCTTAAACCTATTATTTTCAAATTCACTCCAGAAGATATTTAGCATGCGTCTATATAGACTTTTTTAAGAGCTCAAAAATACCAGCTGGGAAAATTTGTACTATGCTAAAATATATTTTATGAGATAAGTTCTCAAGAGGAAATTGCAAAAGAAATTAGAATAACCAATGTCTTTAAGTGAAAGGAAATGTCATAAATAGAGATACCGCAAAATCTTTTCCTATTGACTCTGTAGTTCAGATTGGCATTTCCGTTTTCTTTACTGTTCTGTCAGTGATTTATTTGAGGCTGAGGGCAGATGCCTAGATGATTTGTGAGGCCTACCTAATGCCACGATGATAGGGATCAATGGTTTGCTCTAAGAAGTAGTAAAATGCATCATCTCTATTGAACAAACGATATTTCTAAAAATATTTTGCTAAGCATAGAAGTAAAACTTGAGATTTACTGTCAGAAAAGAAACATTAGAAAGTTAATCCATCTGCCTCATGGCATGATTGGCATTTCTCTCAATCAAACTTTATCTGTCATCCCAGTTGAAAGGAAACAGGTGCCTCAAAAAATGTGCATTTCTAAATGGTCTTCTCTGGAGGAGGAAGATTTTTGCTTGACACAATGCAGTTTGCTGTATCACTGTTTTTCAATATGAAGTTGAGGATGAGAGACTACTAAGACCAAATGAAGCAAAATCAATCCTTAGATGTAATTATGTACCGAAAGCCAGGTGACTAAAAGAAGTGCTTTATGTTGAATTATTAATTTTTACTTTACTTATAAAGTGTATTATATGCTCATTGCAAAAAATTTGGATAAGCAAAATGAACACAAATAAGAAAGCAATCACACCACCCAAAGATAACCTTGTTTGTATTCATTTAATATTTTTCTAAGGTTCTGCTTTATTTAAAACATTTGCAGGTCATGCATTTCAAACCAGAGACCTGAAACGTGATACTACTGGACAAGAGAATGGGCATATTCAAAGTGAGAAGTGAAACAAAGGATTTTGAAAAAAAAGCTACAGAAATGTGGTGAGTGTATTTTAAATATTGCAAGTTAAATTTTTGTTATAGATAATGAATACTTTTGTTCTTCTGGTAAAATACATACATATTTTAGAAATCAAATATAATGTATACTAACTGTATATATTAATAATTAGTATGTAGGGCTGTGGTAGTCCAGGAAACATTAGGAAGTTGAGAAATCACAGTTTTACAAACACCACACATGGAATACAGAATCAAATTGATTATTTATTTTAGAGTATTATCAAGTACTATAACTCTTTATAATGGATATGAAAGCTTTTTTATCAATTCTAATGTGCACTGAAGATGCTATCGTTACTATTCATTATTATTGTTATTATTATCAATAAATACATGGGATCAGAAGTCAATGTAAGAAAAACTGAAATTCTACAGAAATGTCTCTTGATTCTTTTGGAAGATGTAATGGGCTGAATATATAGTATTGGCAAGAAATATTTGATGAGTGCTTATATAGAAGAGTGATTCAGTTTGATCTTATGAATCCAACGGAGGCATTTTTTAAGGATAACAGGGAACTTCCCAGGGTAAAGACTTTGGACAGTTTCCTTAATTTAAAAAATCCCCTTAGAAAAACAAACATTAAATTAAATGATAACTAAATGCTATCCTACCCTCACCAGAAAATTTCCCTTAAATTTCAGAATAAGTCCAGCAATTTTACTTCACTTTGAATGTCCCTTGATTAAAGCCTGGGCAGGGTTTTGGGAGCATATTGAGTTGTTTCCCTTTTTGAAAAACATTTTGGTCTCTTCATGTTGAGCATTTTCCCCAAGTCAGCCTGTTAAAATATTTCTTTCATGTTTTAGTTAGAAACATTTTCAGCACTTGAAAAGCAAATACAGTATGTTTATGTCATCTAAGAGGCCGCAAGCTTTTTGCTAGTCTTCTACTGATGTTAAAACTACATAATTTGTAACAGCCCAAAATGGCTGAGATTGCACGAAGTTGAATTGTCTTCTCTTTGAAAATTTAACATTGTTATTATCACAGGGTCTTTATTTTATTCCTTTGTGTGAGTCAGAATAGGATAAGTGTCACAACAAACAATTCCAAAAATCTCAGTGTCTTAATACAATGAGAGTTTACTTATCATTCATGTCACATTCAAACTCAGGTATGAGGTGTAGGTGATTCTACTCCACTCAGTCATTCAAGGATCCAGTCCTCTTCCATAATGTGGTATATATCACTTCTTCCCACAGTTCATTGGCCAGACTCGATGACACAGCCACTCCAAACTATAATTCAACTATATGTTCAGGAGGAAAAGAAAATGATATTTTGTGGATGCATGGTAGTCTCTGTGTTATCCCCTCTAAATTGGAATCACATGCAATAAAAAATCTGAAATTTTCTAGATTGTTTCTTAAAAGAGAATGTCACCATTAAAATTAGAAGAATGATTATGTGGTAAACATTTTGGCTTTGAGGTATCCCCAATATATACCTGTGCATTTCAGATTGGTTTTAGGGAGATTGAGCATTGCTGGGCTGTAGGGGCCTTGACTCATGATCATACATTATCACATAGCATTATATGGGACAGTAATTTCTGACCTGGGGGCCTCCACCCCTGAAAATCTCAAAATGGTTCCATGAATCCACATGTAAAAACACATTTTCGAAATCAGCCACTGAGCCAGGACGGCGGCCATTACGTAATGCCCCAAAGCACCATTGTGTTCTTTGCTAATGATACACTTCTAAGAATCGAATAGTGTTTCCTGGAGCCCGTTTATGAGGGCTTCTATCAAACTGAGGGGTGTTCAGAGAAGACTGACTAAGAGAGTGAAGGCATTTCAAGCTACATCATTCATTCAATGGCACTCAAGGCCTACCATGTGCCATTCACTGTGGTGTGGAAATATGGGAGAACAAAAGCAGCGTGTTTCTGCCTTTGTAGAATTTAATAATGGTGATAATGAATCAGGAAACAAAGATATGAGCATGTTAAAGTGAACTAGTTATAAGTGCATGAAGAAAATAGAATTATGTGCTAGGGGCTGTCTAGTAGGGGTGGGATTTCATTAGCTAGAGTAAGTCAGGAAGGTCTTTCGGAGGAGTTGGGATGTTTTACTGGTGATCTGAATGATAAGAAGGATCCAGCTATATGGGAAAGAACATTCCAGATAAAATCCTTAAGGAGGGAATGACTGGTGTGTTGAAATAATGAAAAGGCCAGTGTGGCTGGAGGGCATGAGCAAAAGGGAGGAGTGGTGAATATGCAGTCAGAGATAGGTAGCATCCATCTCACAATGTTTAGATTTTATTCTAAGTGTGATAAGATGCTGCCAGAGTTTTAAGTAGGGAAGTGACATGACTGGGTTTACACTATTAAAATGGCATTCTGGCTGCTGCTTCGTGAATGGACAAAACAGGAGCTGGCTGGCACATTGCCCCCAGATGATGGGAGCACGGTGATCTTGCTACTGGAGGCTCTGTCCTCTCAAGTTTTAACCCCAGGCTCCCATAGGACACATGGGCTGGGCAGCTGTGGGGACTGATCTGTAGGCAGCTGCACTATCTGCTGCATCAAAATAGAAAGCTGCCCTCTTGTACACTGGCACTCCCCTTCCACCATACCCTGCTTCTTTCCTGAGGCAGATTGCTAGTTGTCATTCTTTCTTAAGAAGGAGGGAGAGAGGGAGGAAGGCAGCAAGAGAGGAAGGAAGGAAGGAAGGAAGGTTGGTCTTATGAGAAGTCACTGTCTGGCTAAAATACCTTCCTAGCCTCTCTTCCAGCTAGAGGTGGCCAATGAGGTGTAGGTAAAACATGTTGGGCAGGACCTATGAGCAGACTGTCAGGGGGAGAGCTCTGCTTGGAACACAGGTGTGATGGATGGAGATAAAGCATCTTGACTGCAGCAAGCTCCACGATGGAAGTCAGGAACTCAGGAGGGTGGAGCAGAAATGTAAAATGAGCCCAAGTCCCTAATGACAACATGGAGGTGTCCTACATCTTTGGACTGCCTGGTCTACTTCTTTTATGTAAATGAAAAAGAAGCTTCTGTCTTGTTTAAACCACATGTATTTTTATTACTAGCAGCCATTACAATTCCTAATTGAGACGCTTCTCCTCTCCAGCTGAAACTACTTTTTAAAACAGCATTTCCTAACTTCTGTGAGCTGCTCTATGACAGTTTCCTTGGTCAGATGAGTTTGGTAAATGCTGCGTGCTACATCCCACTTAGGCCTTCTTTGACCACCCTATTTAAAAATGCACCACTACCACCACCACCCAACCTGTCCTCCTTTTCCTCTCTTCCTGCTTCATATTTCTCATGTCCCTTATCATTATCTAACACACCATCTGCTTTATGTATGTTATTTATTGCCTGTTTCTTGCACCTCTCCCCACAATTCAAAAGTAAACTCTATGAGGATTTTTGTTTGTTTTTTTTCGCTGTTTTGTATCCTGTGATCTTCCAATTCCACCAAATTACTCAGTTTGTAGAGAAATGAGCATGGAGACTAATTAAGATTAACCATGATAGTGACACTTCAACTTCTCTTTTAGTCTATTCATTCTCTCCCTCTCCTCTCTCTCTCTCTCTCTCTCACACACACACACACACACACACACACTCATGCTCACACACACTATCATAAGTTGGCTTCCATTTTATTTGTCCCACCTCTTACTGGATTAAAATACACCTTAGAAATAAAGGTCAAGGACTAATTGGCAAGGAGGAGAGAGGACAAAGTTCCTGATATCCCTGTCTCTTGTCAAAAGCAGGAATATTTTGTGTGATGTGAACTTGTCAGGAAATGGTCTCCATCTTCCTGCATCTGGCACTATTGATGACTTTCCTGGATTGTAGAGGTCAAATGGTAGAGGTCTTGGTAGAGGTCAAATGATGAAGGGGAGAAAGGCTCTGCTGGGCGTTGTCTACCTGAAGGGAGCTAACAGCAAGTGTTGCTGAGATCTTGGGCTGAAATGAATGGAAAAACTTGCAAGGATGTTGCCATTTATGCCACCTTTCCCCTTAACTGGCCTGGATGCATTTTCAGTGCCAAGACTTACTCTGTCACTCCCTTGCATATGTGTGGTATGAAGTAAACAACAAAAAGTAAGGTTTGCTTGATAATACAAGGTTTGCATCACAGAGATCACAAATTACCTCAGATGGGGCATGATGTCTCCAACTCCAGGAAAAGGAAAATTTTATTTCCTGGTCTGGGTATACTGTATTTAAAGGGTTACACAATCCTGGGCAGTATGATAACTTCAGAAATGCCCCTAATTGTTAGTGAGGCAAAATGGTTGGGATGCCAGGGCCTGGATCCAGTCTGGGATGTCAAGGCCTTTTGTTCTGTTTCTGCAGCCTTCACACCTCCTGAGGGGAAAGCCACTGGCCTGTTTTTGCCAACCTCTCTCCCCTTTGCTTTGACTCAATTTCTGCAGTTGCAAAAGGGAGATGGAAAGGCCTGAGATATGCCTGCTTCACAGCAGTTTGGGGGAAATGGATAAAACAAAACAAAACAAAACAAATCATATTATCCTCTTTCAATAGTAAATTGATGCTTAACTATTCTGAGACTTAGTGGCTTAAAACAAAGCAATTTATTATTTCTCATGGTTTAATACAAGTATAAAATGAGATAATGTATATATAGCACTAAGTATGGTGCCAGGCACAGACTTGGCGCTCAATAATTGTTAGCTTTTGCAATGAAAATGACCTTGCACATGAGAATGTCCTGAGGCCATGCACCATTGTGAAATTGCACATTGGAACAACACAGGAGAACTTTTGTAGTGCTTGGCACTAGGGCCACCCCTATGGTGTATGGGGCCCCTGGCAAATATTTGTGTGAGGTCTCTACCTACGTAAGCAATTCAGTTAAAAATGTATCACCAAAACTCATGAACCAATGAGAAGTATAGCATTTTCTTGATGAATATTTAGGATAGTGGGTAGAGATGCAGTATTTACATATTTGTTTATTGTCAAATCAATGCACGGGAAGACTCTTTGTTATGTCCAGCTACTGTCTCTTCTTGTTCAGATCTAGGTGCCATCTATTAGTGTTCTTTATTGACAAATGCATCATTCCTGGATAATATCACATTGTCCCCCCCTCATGAGAAAGAGGTGGCAATGGTGGTAGTACTCACAATGCCACGTTTCTTTGGAACTATACATATTGAAATCGCATAGGTCTTCTTACACTATAGTTCCTGAGAACATTTTATTTTATGCTGGTTACTTCATTACTCATGACACTGCATCATCCATCGTGCTGCCATGAATACTGGCTTCCAGTGATTCTCTCAGAGGTTGTTTACCATGCTTCGTTGATGCTGGACAGTCTTATCCAAAGTATGCAGAAAATGTGAATGATAAATCATTCTTCTGGTCATGTTAAATTTATCATTCAGAATTTTGTAGTGTACATGTGCAAAGAGACATCTTCCAACCATGCTATCTCTTGAACTCTTTGGGCCACAATCACTGCATTCCTAGAGTGTGATCTCTTTCCATGTTGATCAGCTCTTGGATGCCAGTGGTACAGGGGAAAGGGTAGAGTCTGCCTGCTGGCACCCCTGTAAACCAGAGGCAGAATGTGGGTGGGTGAGTCGACACATGTGCCCACACACATGGCTCAAGCCCCTTTCTGCTTTGCCTGTTATTTTCTGTCTCTTTCAATAGACTTATTGGCCAGAAAAATTAAGAAGGTTCTGTATTAGTCAGTATTGGTAGCATTGACCCAGAATGTTACTACAGTGTAGTGAGGGAGTTGAGGAGGGGGCAGTTTAAGGAATTTAAGTGAAGGGGGTTCTTATTAGCATTTGGCTATATTAGCTCTTTGAGGAGGACACTGGTTTGGCCAGGGACTCTGGTGGCAGCTTCTTAGAAAAGATGTCCATTGCTGAGCATGCAGGAAGAAAATATTAGAACTCTCATTTATATTTACTTTTGGTTAGAAAAAAAAAAGAAGGAAAACAAGAGGAAAAAAATTAAGCTTTACTAGTTTAGGGTTACCAGATAAAATACATGACACCCAGTTGAATTGGAATTTCAGATAAACAATATTTAGTATAAGTATGTTCCAATGGGAATACTTATACTAAAATAATATTTACTTATATAAATATATAGATATAGATTTAGCTATATAGAGATATAGGCTTGCACCTCTGTATATCTTATTTATAGATATCTGTTTTTGCTTTTTACCCATATTATTACAGATATTTAGTTATATGGTTATTATTAATAGATTTTTCACAGCAGGTGCTATCAAGTTTCAAAATAACCTTCTTCCATTTGGATCTATGAATCTTTGTGGGATATCTCTCTCTCTCTCTCTCTCTCTCTCTCTCTCTCGGAAGGCTGTCACAGCTTTAAAAACCAAGTCTCAAAATAAACTGAATTTAGTACAAGACCTTTAAACCTTTAAACTAAACTAAATTAAAAAATAAATAAAAGACAAAGTTTGATCATATTTCTCTCATTAAAAATGTCAAATTTTTAAAGTGAGAGCAAAAGTGACTTTTGTGCCCTTAATAATGAAACAAAATTAAACATAATTAAAAAATACTATACTTTCATTTTTAATGCCTTTAAGATTTCACTTTGAGGAGCATGTTTTATAATATGATCATATATTAGTATGATAGAACATATATATTCTTTATAAATTAAGGTATATATATTGGGGGTATGCAAAAATGTTGCATATGGATAGGGTACTTCACCCAAAAAGTTTGGAGACCCCTGGCTTAACATACTGTTTTAGAAAAGGAAGGGGTGTGTATGTTGGTCTTAATGGATGCAACTACTGGCCTTAAAAATAATTCCTTGTTCTTAAGTTGCAGTCAGTAACACTGTTGTGGTTAAACAGACTGCTGAATTTTGCCAAATTTATGCTTAGATGCCCAGACATTTGGAAGCCCTTCAACTTCCTATGTAAAACCTCAGAAGGAGTGACTACGCTGCTTGGGAGAATAGCTCAGAACCCTTTGTTGCAGAGACCTGGAGGTTTACAAGAAGACCTCATTCCTTAGTTCTTGGCTGCCTCAGATTCATAGGGAATTTGCCAAGTACATTGTGCCTCTGTACACGTAAAGATTGAGTGGGGAAGGGCAAATGTCAATAGAGGATGAAAACCACATCCTTTTCCAGCATATCACTCGTAGGGGCATGAGCATCCTGGGCTCGTGGGTTCTGCTTTGGGAGGCTCTCGAGGGCACAGCCCAACGTGGCAGCCATGCAAATAGGTAGTCCCACCTCTGGATTCATTGTGCTCTGGTGATCAGTGGTGGGCATCCATGGGAGGGTGATGTGACTGATTCCAGGGCCCAGGGTGACAGGTAAACATTCATCCCAGCCAGATCCCCCACCATGTGTCAGGGCTGAAGCAGCAAGGCCCTTGCAACTGCGGTGAGAGGAGAACCTCATAGCATGGGTGGCAGGAGGCTTGGCAGCCTCACAGGATGTCTGCAAACACCTTTCACTTATGCAGTTTGCCAGTGCAGTGCTGCATGGAGTCAGCATCCTGGGCCTGGTGGAGAGATATTGGCCTTGGAAGCAGATTTCTTTGGTTGGAAATTTGAGACCGAGGCTTAAAACAGTGTGAGAAGGGCCATGGCATTTCCAGAAATCCTTCTCTTTTGCTGGCCAACAGATGGTGGCTCTAAATCTGCAGTGCAGTCAGGTTAGAAAAGAAGAAAGTATTTAGGGGCCTAGTAGAACCATTATTTGAATAGTATGGAACATAATGGTTTCTTTGGTAACCAAGCCAGGGAGACACCCACACAAAGTTAGAATGCACTGGGCTCATTTCTGTTCCCCACCCCACCCCCTAATTCAACAAGATTAAAATAGTATAAAGAGAAAAATGAAATGCAGCAGCATTTCATACAAGAGGGGATTTGTCTCCTGTGAGAACATATCAGTGACCTATCTCTTAGCTTATGGACACCAGATATAGCAGTGTTTTAGTTATGAATCTGTTTAAATGGCCACTCAGATAGTTTACTCTCTTCCCAGACTTCAGCACTTATATATAGATAGGCCACTGAGAAATATGAAACAGGGGAAAATGAGAAACATTTAACCCATTCTACACTGCACATATCCTTGGTGCTAACCAGGCGGAGACAGCACAGAAAAGGCAAAACAAGTTTGAAAGGAAACCATTTGTCTTTTAAGAATAATTTCTCTTCAGCTCTATGAGTAATCTCTCTTCTAGCTGATAAAGTTCCAAATCCCTACTCTGGGTGAGAGTTTAAAATTGTCAAATAATAGGATTCACATGTAAAGAGTCAAAGGGAAAAGACCCTCCCAGATTCATAGTGCTGTCCCGTGGAATTTTCTGCAGTGATGGAAATGTTCTATGTCGGCACTATCCAATGTGGAAGCCACTGGCCATGTGAGGCTAGTTAAATTTTAGTTTTAACAAATTAAAATTTAACTTAAAATTTATTTCATCCATTCAAATCAAATAGCCGTATGTGGCTAGTGGCTACTGGATTAGAGAGTGTAGTTAGAAGCTCAGAAAGAAAGGATGATTTTCATTACTGTAAAAATCACCAAATAGCAATTTTGTCCTTAATGTTTCACTTTGCTATTTTTTTTTTCTTATGTCAGCCTTGCCTGTCTGGAAGCCACCCCACGGGTTACCAGAAGCAAGATTTTACTTAACTGTTCTAATAATAGTATTTCCATGTTCCCAGAACTCCACAAACATCATCTCATTAATTCCTCCAAACTCCCAACAGGACAGGTAAGGAGTGCAGATAATTATGTTTAATTTTATAAAAGAGGAAAACAAACACTAGTCTAAAATGTAAATTATTAGCAGCAAAGGGCCTTCTGGAATCCCACTGTTATCTTCTTTGCCTTTCATTGTCCTTTATAGCAGGAACTTAATGTTTTCTCATGTCACGGTGAAACATTCCTCAAATACGTTGGGATTAAATGAAAGAACTACCACATCCAGTTATAGATAGAATATTATTTGAGTAACATTAGGCTTAAACAGATAAATATTTCTTTCTTTCTCATTCGTACTGCAAGGCTTTGTACTGTACTTTACTCCTGGGTATCCAGGTAATTAGAAAGAAATGTGTTACTTGGCTAGAGTAGCAAATCATCCTCAACTTCTGGTTGCCTTCCTTCATGCCTCATATTATTTTTTTTAAATTGTTTCTTTATATATGGTCCTCATGAGAGTGACCTGGAAGCATATAGTAATTTGCTAACGGAACATTCATAGGAATCAAGGAGCTCCATGAAATGCCTTTATTTATACCATGGATAATTGGGAAGCCCCTAATAGGAGTCAACAAGTGTGCCTGGGCCTGTGGACACAAAGTCAGGAAAACAAGTCAGCAAAACCAGACAAGATCCCACCCCTTGTGTTGAAGGAACTGGCAGACATTAATCTAATAATTATGGCAATATATGTAAAATTGCACCTACAGCAGGTGCCATGGTGGGAAGGTACCTGAGCTTGTCATAGGGAGAATTGACATAGTCAGGGAAACCAGGGATGGCTTGTCTGGAATAGGGACCATGAGCTAAAGGCTGGGTAGGAATCAACTTGTGAAGAGTGGGATGAAGAGAGCATTCTAGGTAGAAGAAGCAGCGTTGGCAAAGGCCCCAAGGGAACATGGATCACTGTGACTATGAGTGAAAGAAGGCTGCTTCTGGGGAAACAGACAGAGGGAAAGTGAGGGAGGTGCAAGGTAAGATTGGCGAGGTCAGCAGAAGGTAGACCAGGCAACATCCGCAGGCTACTTTAAGGAGCTGTATTTTTACCTTAAAAACAATAGGTGTCATTGAAGGGTTCTTGGGTGGGGGTACATCCCATGAAAATTTACATTTTCAAAGGATCACACTGGTTGACCTTGGAGAGTGGAGAACAGTTTGGATGGTGGTTATACCAGGAGATGGTGAGAAGCTGGCTTAGCTTTGCAAAGACCATTCATTCTTTGCACATGGATGTATTCTGAGACTGTCAGGTAGCCTCAGAATTTGTACTAAACCACATTCCTTTATATATTGTGTGAAGTCTTTTGGTCTAATTGGGTGCCCTTACCTTTCTGGTAGAGCTAACCTCAGCAATGGTGGGTGGTGGGAAGTGGGGAAGTTCTGACCTACAGTGTTATAGGAATACCTTCCATGACTGGTGATTTTAGCATCTTAGTGTCTTTCCTTTTTTGTTTCTTCTTTGTTGCCAGTTTTCTCCAGAAAAAGTAAACACCTATTATTTGCTTTTTCACTTTGATGTCTTGAATCCTTCAACATATGCTGACTTGAAAGTACTATTTCAAATTCCTGTCCCGTAAGGCTTTTGCCTTATTGTGTTCCAGGCTTTTGAGACCAACTACAAATCTAACACAAGGGTTTCTGGGTTCATGCTTAAAGTATCATAATTTCAGGTGATTTATATAATGAAAAAGGAAAAAGATCCTGAGGTTCCATTGTGCATGTTTGTATGTCTATTATAGTTTTTGTTCATTTTGACTTGCGGTTATTCACATATGCATATGAAGCTCTTTCTATACTCTCATCACCTTTACCTTTGCCTCCTATTCATCCTTCATGTTTCATGTCATTATCACTTCTTCAGGGAGGCCTTCCCTGACCTCCTTGACTAGAAAGTTTCCCCTTCTTATATGCTTTCATGGCTTGTGATCACATGTGTAGCTTCCACTTACTCCTCTGCTATTTGGCTGGTGTCTACTTTCTGGAGGGGGAGGTCTCTGGGGGACTGGACCTTGCCCTTGACTTCAGTCACCATCGGGCATACTGCACTAGCACAGCGCCTCCTCACTCAGTGTTTGTGAATGAATGAATAACACTTAACAGAAATGTCCTTCAGGTTAGGGCCTTTAAAAACAATGTCTGACCTGCCTATTTCTCCCAGCACTTGAAGAATTGATATAAAACTTGTATTATTGATCTCAATCATGTCACATGTAATTTTTAGCTGAGGCATCAATACTCAAGTGGACTAGCTTAACTCTTACTCAAAATATATTAAATATAGTCCATTTAAAATGTGAACAATATACTAAGCAACATAAAATATACAGAAATATAGTGGCTAAGAGTACAGACTCTGAAGACATACTGTTAGGATTCAAGTCATGGTTCTGGGGTTTACTGGCTGTATGGCTGAGTGCAAATTATATAACCTCTTTGTGCCTCAGTTTCCTCATTTGCCAAATGGGGATGATAATAATATCAACTTCAAATAATTGTTAAAAGCACTAAATGAGTTAATTTATGTAAATTACCTGTAGCAATGCCTTGAATATGTCTGAGCTATTATTATTTTGTAGTTATTTCATAAAAAAGAACAGGTGATGTCATACCCATTAAGCCTGTATAGCAAAAATGCTCAAGTTCCTCCTTGCCACCTTTTTTATAAGTTGAAAATGAGGAGTTTACAGTATTCTGTTTATGTTTCTTCTCAATACATTGATTTGATTTTTTTCAGTTCCTACATTTTGGTATCATGCAGCGGGTAATAGAATAAGATTGTTTTCCCTCTGAAGTTTACTGCAAATGCTGGAAGGCTAGTGAAAACTAGGAATATTAAGATGACACTGATAGCATCAAATAATTTGAGAAGCTTAACAGAAGGTGGGGAGGGCCCCAAGGCTGCTGAATTAGGCTCCCCAGGGGAAGTGTGTGTGTGTGTGTATATGTGTGTGTGTGTGTGTGTGTGTGTGTGTACCGCAGAGGCTATTGGACTGAAGGTAAAAGGTTTATGTGTATATATTTTAAACATTTAATTGGAGGATAATATATATGCAGAAAGTTGCATACACAAGTATGCAGACTGAATTTTCACAAGTGAACACATCCACAGAACCAACACCCAGATCAAGAAACACAACATAACCATCAGCCCAGAGGCTCCTTCCAATCACTAATCCTCCCAACGTTAATCACTATCCCAATATCTAGCATTGTAGATTAGTTTTGCCTGTTTTGTTCTTTATTTAGATAGAATCATACAGTATATACTTCTTTGTGTCTGGCTTTTACTCTAAATATTATGTATGTGAGAATCTTCCGTGCTTTTGTGTGTAGCTGTATACCATTCAGCCACATGCTATATATTCCATTGGTTTAAAATGTATTTCCATTCTATTGTGTTTTTTTTTTTTTTTGAGACAGAGTCTCACTCTGTTGCCCGGGCTAGAGTGCTGTGGCGTCAGCCTAGCTCACAGCAACTTCAAACTCCTGGGCTCAAGCGATCCTTCTGCCTCAGCGTCCCAAGTAGCTGGGATTACAGGCATTCACCACCATGCCCGGCTAATTTTTTCCATATATTTTTAGTTGTCTAGCTAATTTCTATTTTTAGTAGAGACAGGGTCTTGCTCTTGCTCAGGCTGGTCTCGAATTCCTGAACTCAAACGATCCTGCCCCGCCTCAGCCTCCCAGAGTGCTAGGATTCCAGGCGTGAGCCACCGTGTCCGGCCTCCATTCTATTGTTGATGGGCATTTGGGTGGCTTCCAGTTTGGGGCTACTGTGTGCTGCTGTGAACATCCTGATGCATCATTTGTTGCACATACGTGTGTATTTCTGTTGGGCATAAGCCTAAGAGTGGAATTGTTGGGTCATAAGGTACATAAATGTTCAGCTTTAGTAGATTTTATGTGTATTTTTTAAGTCCTAGAGGTGATTCTGACTCCTAGCCAAGGCTGAGAGCCACTGATCTATAATATCTACCCCAAAGCAAGGTTTAAAGCCACACTATCAAAGCTTGGATGAGCTCATTAAAGATGTAATATGTAAGAAGATGAACTACAAGGATCATCCACACTGCCTCACAGATAATGCCAATATCTGTTGCTTCAATAGTTAGCTTGCCTTTTCCGTAGGGGTTGGGGTGGGTGGGTTAATGCCAGATCCTAGCTCTCTCATTTTCTTTTCTCCCTTGGTTCGACCCTGATTTCTCTCAGGTTCAGCAAAGTGTAATGCAGACCAAGAACTGGGACCGAGGGAAAGCATTGCCAAGTACTGTTAATTATTAATGAAATGAATTTGCATCAAACCAGAGGGGATTAAAGTGGCTTAAAATGAATAGCAAGCTCTTGATAAGGCTTCTCCTATTCTCAGGTGACTGGAATGATGCACTCCTGTTGGAGCACATTAATTTAATAGAAGCACTGCTCCCCCCCAGTACAGCTGGGAGCTGGATGGAAGCCCAGCCCAGGGACAGCAGGTTCCTGAGCAATTTCTGCTTATGTGGCTATGGTGAAATGAAGTGACGTGAGCACAACATGCTGGGCTGAAAAAACGCTTTAAACTTACCTCAAAGCAAAATGTCCCTTCTCGACACCATTGCAAGCACTGGGGAGAGAAAAGGACCTTGTTAAATAGTGTCAAACAGATCTCAGTTCAAAACCCAGCTCAGTTTTACTGGCTGTGTGACCTTGGGCAAGTTACCTAACCTCTCAGAGTCTTTGATTTCTTCATCTGTAAAATGGGATAATCATACGTACCTCAAGGGACTGCATGTAAAGTGCCTGGCTCGTGATAGGCACCCAGTAGATAGCAATTATTATCGCATGTGGTGCTGTGAGAGAGACTGTTGAAAATATAACTGAGTGGTAGAAAATAGCAATGGAGAAAACATGGTGCTCTAGAAGCTAGCCTTCCGACAGATGGCAGGCCCATATTGAAAATGGAAATGTTTCCTGCTGCTTCTGATCCAAAGAAGGTCTTTGAGTCTGTGTAAAATATAAAGGGATTGGCTACCAGAATTTTCTATGAGTTCATTACACACACTTGCACACATAGACACACAAAAGTGCCAAGAAAGTATGGAAAGCTAACTATTCTTGATGACTAGTAAGAATGCCAGAGTAGCTCAGCTGGGCCTTCTGGACATGTGAGTGTTAAAGAATATTCCTTGAAGGACACTGTCCTCACTCAAAGGAAACTCACCTAGGTAGCCATGTTCTGCTCCACGTGATTCCAATCTTTCTTGGTCACAGCTGACTAAATTGTGAATGACTGTGAAATCTGGGGCTATTTAGTCATCTTGCTTATCTTTTAAGATCTAGTTCAAGTGTTTTCATTTCCAGAATGCTTTCCCTAACCATTTAAGCCATTAGGATGGAACTGACTAGGTGGGGTTGTGATATGAGGGGAAGGAGCTAACTGGTTAGTCTATTCAAGCCCTAGATACCAACTTCCATGGCAAAGATGATGGAAACTACAGGGCAACATTTATTGAGCACTCACTTTGTTAAGGCATTGAGATCAACACTTGTCATGCATGATCTTTTCTGACAACCCATTAAGGACGACATGATTATTTTCCCCATTTTAGAGATGAAGAAACCAAAACTTCATTTAGTTCAGTGACTTTCCAAGCTGCAAGTAAGCTCAGATCTCATTGTTTCTAAGCTCACACCCTTAACACCCCCTGCATAGCCTCACTATTGGTGGACAATAATGTCAGTATGGTGCACAAGCTGGGAACAGTTCTGTTGCTCAATAGAAACCATGTTCGAGGGAATGTGGTTTCATTTTTGTATGCGTTCTTCGTATTTGGTGATTTAGACTGGATTATTTCAAGTTGTGAAAATACTACTCTTGTTCAATTGATAGCAAGTCATTTGTTTAGTGATTAAAAGGTCATTCTTTTACATTTAAACAATATATAATTCAATGAAAGAAATCCCTGTAGCAGCATTATTAGTCCCAGGACCATATAATAAACATTTGAAAAGCACTTGATATTTTTAAGATGACCAGGTCATTAATTGCCTGGTTCAAATAACCCTTATGTGATTGGTGAATAATAGAATAATCTATGTTTTAGAGACAAGTTGAGGAGATCCTAGGAGGTTAATATGTACTCAAGTTCCCCACTGAAAGAGAGAATGCGGGTTCAGAATTCAGCATCACTAACTAGTCATCCATCCAGTTCCTTGATACTGAAAGAAACTAACCTCTGGCTGTATGCATTAAAAAACCATTTCAATTCTTGAACTGTATGCCCTTTGAAGTTAGATTTATAGACATTTCAATACCACTCCTATTCTATAATTTTAATGCTAGTAAATTTCCATCAATTCATTCATCCAAAAAATATTTATTTTGTAATTATTACGTGTAGACATTGAGTTCCATTCTGGAGACACAGCACTTGGCAAGTCGGAGCTTATGTTTGGAGATGGGCACAAGTAAATTGCACCCATGTGGAGCTAATGAGACCTGTGATGGACAGACACATGGAAGAAGTGGGATGTAGCTGTGATACATGAAGCTTGTGTCTGCTAAGAGTGTTCTTGCTGTTCCAGACTCTTTCCTCTTAGTTACCAGTTTCCTCTCTTCAGGATGCCAGATCCCTGTAGAACAATGGTTCTCACACTTTGGAGAGTGTAAAAATCAGCCAGGGAACTTGATAAAATGCCAAGGCCCAGGCCCTGCCCCACTTTAACAAGACTGGACCTCTGTGTTCATCAGCTCTCCAGGCGGTTCTGCCTCTGACTCACGCCTCAGTTTGAGAACCACTGCTGTGGATCAACACCACACTGTTCCACTGTGACATGTGTGGCAGTTAAATTGCTTGCTATGTTTTCTTTCTGGAATGTGGAATGTGACCTGCTATAGGATGTCTGATTTCAAGAGACTTTGGCTCGTCTGAAGCTGAATTACTCAAAATGGGAAAATATAATTTTATATTTCTTTTCATGTTGGTTACCTTGCCCCAGCCTATATCTTTGGTTTATTGCGCTCATTTTCTTTGAAGTTGTTTCCTGAGTAGAAAATATTTTTATTGAAAAGTGCTGTTTTGAATTCAAGATGTGGGATTAAGTAGAAAATACCAGCACCAAAACAGAGACAATATGAATGTTGACTGAAAACAACATTCCTTTGGGGGAGAATCCCCATTTCCTATTTCATTTGTTCCTTTTCCATTTTCATTGAATTGAGACTTTCCATTCACTACTGTGTGACATCAGGGAAGTTGCTTAACCTTTCTGTGCTTGCTTCTTCATCTGTATAACAATGGAGATGGTGATAATAACAGTAACTACCCCACAGGGTTGTTCTAGTTAACACATGAAAGCACTTAGAACCTGAAATCTAGTATGTGCTAAATAAATGCTGCTGCTATTGTTTTTTTCATGATATCTTTTGAACATCTCATTTCTCCTTGTGCACCTGTTGTTTCCTTTCCAGAGTATGTTGAAGCTGAAGACTAATGGGTTCTGCCAAGATTAATTTCAGAAGAACTGGGGCCTCATAAAGGACTAAAATGAAATTCAACTAGCCTCATAGGTGCTACCAATACTTATAGCATAAAATGTTTAGAAACTGAGGATTAAAGTTTTGGAGTGGAACTTGTTGTCAACCAAAGGCAGTGTGGGACTGTGCTTCTGACCATCTGTATCAATTCTCCAGGGGGGCTTATTTAAAAAGCAGATTCCAGGGCCCCACCCAGAGCCTTCACAGAGGAGCCTAGCAATGTTTTCAGAGATGTGCCTTTCTACCATGGTCCATTGCACCTCTCTTCCCTTTCCCAGGACATGGAAAAGGGCCAAGGTCAGAACCATGGGCAGACTGTGCATAGAGTCACGGTAGGGGACCGCTTCTGATGTGGAACTTGAATTTCTTAATTTTTTTGTCACATGCAATTTGTCAATCATATTTCTACAGCATTCATACTAGATACTGCAAAAAAAAAAAATCTTTCAATTGTTCAGTCTTTCAGAATGAAACCTGCAGACCCTGGCCCTTGTCCTGATTCTCATAACCTACATAACCAAGTTACAAAACACTAGGAGAAACCCAAACTAAATGATCTCTAGCTTTCTAGCTGCTGGTGTTGCTGTTATGTTATTTTGTTTGTTTTGTTTTATCTTTGTTATAACCACTCTCGACAATTTTCAGAAGGCCAAAAGTTTCTGAAGGTAACAATGAAGGAAACAATATTTCAAAAACAAAACTGCCTTTGTTTTTTCCTCCAACTACTTTTAAGCTTCTGAATCTCTTGGCTTTGTCTTCTCTTTTGCCTCCACATTTATCCCTTAGATGTGATGGCAGAGTTCAGTTTCCTTTGTTTTCTCTCCAGTGCCCCCAGGGACATAGTCTGCACTTCCCTAGTGTTTCTGTCTGCAAGATACATCAGCTTCAGCTGCAGAGACCGATTGGGCAATGCAGCCTGCTCTTTTTTTGTCACATCTCACAAGGTATTCTGATGAACTTTTCCTTTTCTTGTCACTTGAATATCCTCCATTATTTTATTTTCCTATCACAAAAGTTACTTGAACCCCAGGTCTCTCTTCCCCAGCTTTCCTTATCTGTCCCCAGCTTCATTGCAAAGCCCTCCACTCCTGCTCTACTACCCACGTTAATTACTTGTTCGCTTTACAACTTTGTTTCCTCTTCTTTAAAGAAAAATGTATATTCATCCCTACCCACCCTCTTCTAGGAAAAGTGACATATATACTTTGTTTCTCTACACAGAAATAAAACCACAACTATAAATAAGGATTTTATGCATGGATAATTTGGGAAATGGGAAGACTTGGTGCACTGTATACATTTTTTAAAAATATGGTTTATTTAGTTTTATTTTTGTTTGGCCATTTCTACAGTGGGTGCATTTTGTATCAGGTTCCTATATTTTCATCTTCATTCTCATATACCAATTTTTAAAGGAGCCTTTCTGATGCTGCAATACCAAATTTAGTACTGTGGTCACCCTTATCCTGTACATTAAGTTTTTTTATGAAAAATTTCCCATTTGCTAAAGAAGCAAGATAAAATGTGTCCATGGTATTCATGTACCAATTTAGATGTGTTTTTTAAAAAAAATTTTATCTTGAAATAATTATAGACTCTCAGAAAGTTGCAAAAATAGTACATGAAGTCTTATGTACCCTTCCTCCAGCTTCTTCCAATGGTGACATTTTATATGGCTGTAGTATGATATCAAACCAAGAAATTGACATTAGTACAACACTGTTAACTAGACTATAGATCTTGTTCAGCCTTCACCATTTTGACCATTTTGACACGCATTCGTGTGTGTGTGTGTGTGTGTGTATGTGTATGTGTGTGTGTTTGTATTTCTATGCAATTTTATTCCATGTGTAGATTCATGTAACCACCATCGCAGTCAAGATATAGAACAGTTTCATCACCATAAAGTAACTATCTTATGCTACCCCTTAATATTTGCATGCCCTGGCAACTACTAATCTGCTCTCCATCTTTGTAGTTTTATCATTTCAAGAATATTGTGTAAATGAAATCATACAGTATGTAACCTTTTGAGAGTTACTTTTTAAAAGCATAATGCTCTTTAGATTCATCTAGGGTAGTGCATGTGTTGATAGTTTGCATCTTTTAATTGTTGAGTAATATTTCACTGTATGGATGGACCAGAGTTTATTTAACCATTCACCTACTGAAGGACATTTGGGCTGTTTCCAGTTTTTGCTATTTGGAATAGAGCTGCTATGAAAATTGATATGTAATTTTTTGAGAAAGCACAACTTTTCATTTTTGTGGAATAAAGTCCCGAGAATGTGATTGTGGGGTCATGTTAATCATATGTTTAATTTTATAAGAAGCTGCCAAACTGGTTTCCAGAGTGACAATACCATTTTACATTTCTACCAGTAGTATACTACAGATCCAGTTGTTCTACCTCCCTGCCAAAATTTGTTCTTTCACTATTTTTTATTTTAGCCATTCTGATAGAGATGTAGTAATATCTTATCGTGGCTAAAATTTGCGGTTTTTCTAACAGCTAATGAAGTTGAACATCTTTTCATGTGCTTATTTGGCATCCTTGTCGGTGAAACGTATGTTCATGTCCTTTGCCCTTTTTCTAATTGGATTTTTTTAACTTTTGAGGTTTTTTTTTATTGTGGTGACATATATACAACATAAACTTGCCATTTTAACCAATAATTTGTGGCCTTAATAATATTCACAATGTTGTGCAACCATCACCACTATCTACTTCCAAAATCTTTTCATTACCCTAAACAGAACCTTTATATCCATTTAGCATCAATTCCCCATTCCCTACTCCCACTAACCCCTGCTAATCTTTAATATTCTTTCTGGTTCTTTAAATTTGCCTATTCTAGATATTTCATGTAAGTGGAATCATATAATATTTGTTCTTTTGTGCCTGGCTTATTTCACTTAGCATAATGTTTTCAAGGTTCATCTATATTGTAGCATGTATCAGAACTTCATTCCTTTTTATGGGTAAATAATATTCTATTATACAGCTATAACACATATCTGTTGTTTATTCATCTGTTGATGGACTCTCGGGTGTTTTCACCTTTTAGCTATCTTAAATAATGCTGCTACAAACATTTGTGTACAAGTATCTGTTTGATTCCCTGTTTTCAATTCTTTCGGGTACATACCTAGAAATGGAATTGTGGGGTCATATGGTAATTCTGTATTTAACTTTATGAGGCAATGATTTCTTAAATATGACACCAAAAACACAGGAAACAAAAAAAATGGATGAATTGGAGTTGATTAAAATTTAAAACTTTTGTACATCAAGACACTATTAAGAGAGTGAAGAGACAACCCACAGAATGAAAGAAAATATTTGCAAATTATATATCTGATAAGAGTTTAACACGTTGACTGCCACACTAGAAAATTGTTTTTCCTTGAGGCCACTATGTTTTATTACAAAAATAGAATAAAATACTTTAAAACAAAATGATCCTTTCTAATTTAATGAAAAATTATTATTTTTTATTGTTTTCTGTGCATGAGTTATATGCAACTTGAAAAATAGTTCTTGTGGCTCCCAAGGTAAAGAGTTGCCTGAGTTACATATTCTTCACGAGGCTTCGGGCTCAAAACTGTGAGTGTGAGTTAAATACAACTCACATGGCAGTTAATGTGTTAATATCAAAAATATATACAGAACTCTTGTAACTCAACAGCCAAAAAACAAACAACCCAATTTAAAAATGGGCTAAGGATTTCAATAGATACTTCTCTAAAGAAGACATACAAATGGCCAATGGCACATGAAAATATGTTCAACATCATTAGTCATTAGGGAAATGCAAATCCAAAGCACAATGAGATACTACTTCACATCTGCTAGGATGGCTATAATAAAAAAAAGGAAAAATAAGAGTTGGCAAGGATGTGGAAAAATTAGGACCCTTATATATACCTTTTATTGCTGAGTTTTGAGAGTTCCTAATATATGCTAGATATAAGACCTTTGTTGCATGTGTGGTTTATAAATATTTTCTCCCCACTATGTAGGTTTAAAATTTTTTTAATTATGGAAAAAATCAGAAAATGCTGAAAACTCTAAGGAAGATAAAAATCAGCTGAAACCATGCACATTGATTTTTAAATTGGCAGCATTGGCTCTTTTCTCTGATACTGCAGTGTTTTCTTTTGGCTTAATTTCTTTTTCTTTCTTGTCATTATGAATTATTTCAGTCTCCCATTTTTAAACACATCATTGTTAATCTTTGAGGTAGTGATTGTCTACTATAGCTCATATACCTAAGGAAGCCAATATATAATATAATTCAGTGTATTGAAACAAGACTCTGGCATACTAGGTTTACATATGGGGACTTACATACTAGTATAGTTTCTCAGCTGTGGATAGTAGTCATTTTAGTAGCATTTGGGGAGATTTTACATATCTTTGAGCCATAGAATAGACAGTGTTTTCAATTATGACTAATTATTCTAAAATATTTCCTTCCTATTATAAGTCCATCACTTTATATCTGCCTTTTTCTTATGTACTCATATATATGTATATAACTCCTGTGTATGTGGGATTATATCAAACTTTCTACATTGGATTGTTTGTCCAACATGGGAATAATGTTTTACATAATTTTAATTCCTATTATTACCAATGGAAATCATATTCATTATAGAAGTTTCTGATAATCAAAGAGAAGAAAAATTTAAAAAATCACCTGAAATCCTGCTCAGGGAAAACTGCTATTAACATTCTATTGTAAATCTCTCCAGGGCCTTAGAACATATTAAACTCTCTGTTCATCAATATTAAACTATCCCCTAGACCCTACTTGGTGCTAGTCATATCTCGGGGAGCAGAATCAGAGTGTCTGTAGCCTGTGCTTGAGGGACTGAGGTATGGCCAAGGGAACCTGAGCCGTATGCCCATTCTGCTTTTATGGCTCAGGCTCTGTGTTGAGCAAATGCCCATCTTCTTTCCTAACTGATGAAATGATCTAGACTTTGCAGAAACCTCCTCAAAAACTCTCTTTATATCCTCCTCCTACTGCTTCTCCTCCCTGAGACTCAGGGCAGGACCAGCCCTAAGGTGATATCCTTTTCTGAGAACCCCTCTCTGGCCCTGCTTGACCTGTCGTGGTTAGAGTGGGTACTCTCCTCCAAAGCAGAAGGCACCCACAATTTCCATCTCTCCATACTAATCCCACCAGGGGGAAGAGATCTAGCAGCAGGAGAGAGAGAAAGGTTACCTATGTGGTTCCTCTCATGGAAGGCTCTACTGCCACAGCAATGGCCTATGGGGGCATCAAGATGACCTTCCTCAATGCCTGCCAGAGCTCTCCCGCTTGAGATTAGGGGGAGGAGAAGAGGATCATGCCCTGTCTTTCCTTCCCCTTTGCGATGTACTGAAGCACAGGTAGGATGGCCTGCAGGTGATATGAACTCCATTCCTGGCCCGTGAGGTATATAACCTACCCTCCTCACCAGCATCTGGAGAGCTCCAGGAGGGAGGGGACACATTCCCATCCTGTCACTGCTGTATGCTTAAATGCCTTGCTCAGAGATGTGCAGCAATTACTGTGGCCTCAGCGAGCCCTTCTTCTCCCACTCTAGAAAGCAGATTGAAACGTAAGACTGACATTATTACAAGGATGGCCTTAAATAGTCTCTAGTTCATAAAAATAACAAAATTGATCACCAACTTATTGCTAATATTGGTAACAAATTGCTGAGGCCCATCTCATAATTGATCCGGGTGCATCAGTATGTCTCAGTTCTGTCACATCATGGGCCTTGCCATCCTTTATAATTGCCTAATTTCTGCATTCCTGAGCTCTTGATACCCTAGTCCATCACCTCAATTGTGGCCATCTTTTTCTTACTGATCTTGCCCATCTCCTTTCTGGCCTTCTCTTTGATCCAATCACCATATGACTGAGACTGAGTGGTTTTCCTGAAGGGCATATCTGTTCCTGGTCCTCCTGGCACACCAGTGTTACCAGAATGGCACCCAAGACCACCATGAGCTAGTCACTGCCTACTAGATCTCTAGCTTCATGTCCTCTCCCTGCCTTCCCCCCACCCACAGCCATACCAATCCTCCAGCACTTCCCAGAAGGTATTTCCTGCCTCCATGCCTTCCCTGCACATCATTCCCTCTGCTAGCATGTTCTTTTTGACTATTGTTCTTCAGAATTCAACTGAGCATTCCTCTGTTTTGAGAAGAGTTCTGTGATGCCTTCTGGAGAACCTCTGTGCTCCTGTATCTTCCTGGGCAAACCTCGAGTACAGCTGTGCCAACTGTTCATCTATTGTCTTCTCCTACCACTACATTGTAAATATTTTGAAGAAGATTATGTTTCATTTGGTCTTGCATACATAGTGTCTTAATAGATGTTCAACACATATTTACTGAATCAATAAGTATAATTATTTTAAAAACCTACGTATATGTTTTTTGTCCTACACCTGTGTTTAAACAAACATTTAAAACAAAATTCTTTCTCAATATTTCTATCAAATGGATCACATTAGATCACTGTGTTTGTTTTTTCCCCTCTGAGAGGAGATCGTCACAAACATTAACACCAAATAGCACTTCTTTTAGATGACTTTCTTAAAAATACAGCATAAGATATTCAAATACATCATATGAGTTGACATCTCTTGACACTCATTTCTTTCATTATCAGAATCAAAGTATGAATACCCTACACATGGTTGGATGATTCTTCAACATTGATAAAACTCTACCTTTGAATATCATTGCTCAACTCTGTTAACTCCTGAGCATGTTTTATTAATTATTTTTCCCATTCTCTTTACTTCAGTTTTCTTCCCCTGTAAACTAGTTTCAGTCTTCAACAGCTCCTTGAAAGCATCATTATTAAGGCTACTAATAATGACTTTCCTTTGCCACATCTTGCCTTGTCTCCATTTATACTTTCAATAGACTCTACTTCAGTACTTCCCAAACTTGAGCATGGTGCATCAGAATCCCCTGGAGGGCTTTAAAAACACACCTTGCTAGGCTCCAACTCTAGAGTTTCTGAATCCATAGGTTTAAGATGAGGTTGAGAATTTACATTTTTTTTTAATTTTCTAGATTTCTCAATGGCATAAAACTTTTAACTCATTTCTTTTTTTCTTTTTTTTTATTATTTCAAAATATCATGGGGATACAAATGTTTTTGGTTACATGGATTGCTTTTGTTATGCTTGAGTCAGGGTTATAAGTGTGCCCATCACCCATATAGTGTTCATTGTACCTGTTAAGTAGGTTTTCACCCTCTTCCCCACTCCCCCAGTTGATTTCCATGAAGTTTTACTTACTTAACATGAGTGCTCATCAGTTACTTCCAGTTTAATAGTGAGTACATGTGGTGTTTGTTTTTCCATTCTTGTGATACTTCACTTTCGAGAATGGTCTCCAGTTCCATCCAAATTGTCACAAAAGGCCTTCATTCATCCTTCTTCATGGCTGAGTAGTATTCCATAGTATACATATACCACATTTTGTTTATCCACTCATGAATTGATGGGCACTTGGGTTGATCCCACATCTTTGCAATTGTGAATTGTGCTGCAATAAATATTTGAGAACAGGTGTATTTTTGATAAAATTACTTCTTTTCCTTTGGGTAAATACCCAGTAGTGGGATTGCTGGATCAAATCGTAGGTCTACTTTTAGTTCTTTGAGGAACCTCCATACTGTTTTCCAGAGAGGTTGTATCAACAGTGTATAAGTGTTCCTTTCTTTCTGCATCCATTCCAGCATCTATTGTTTTTGGACTTTTTAATAAAAGCCATTCTAACTAGGATAAGGTGATATCTCATTGTGGTTTTAATTTGCATTTACCTGATGATTAGTGACATTGAACATTTTTTCATATGTTTATTGGCTATTAGTCTATCTTCTTTTGAAAACTTCTGTTCATGTGTTTTGCCTACTTTTTAATGGGGTTGTTAGTTTTTTTCTTGATTTGCTTGACTTCTTTGTAGATTCTGGTTATTAGACATTTATCAGATGTATAGCTTGTGAATATTGTCTTCCATTCTGTAGGTTGTCTATTTGCTCTGTTGATTATTTCCATATAGATGCAAAAATCCTCAGTAAAATAGTAGCAAACTAAATTCAACAGTGCATCAAAAAAAAACAAAACAAAACAAAACAATAATCCACCATGACCAAGTGGGCTTCATCAGAGGGATGCAAGGATTGTTCAACATATGGAAATCAATAAATGTGACTCATCACATAAATAGAAACAAAAACAAAGACTCAATAGATTCAGAAAAAGCATTCAACAAAATTCAGCACTCTTTCATGGTAAAAAACCTCAACAAACTAGGCATAAAAGGAACATATCTCAAAATTACAAAAGCCACATATGACAAACCCGTAGCCAACATCATACTTAATGGCATAAAGTTGAAAGCATTCCCACTAAGAACTGGAAAAAGACAAGGGCACCCACTATCACCACTTCTATTCAACATAGTGCTGGAAGTCCTAGACAGAGCAATCAGGGAAGAGAAAGAAATAAAGTGTATCCAAATCTGGAAAGAGGAGGTCAAACTATTGCTTTTTTGCTGACAATATGATCTTATATCTAGAAAACCCCAAAGACTCGACCAAGACACTCCTGGAATTGATAAATAAATTCAGCAAAGCCACAGGTTACAAAATCAATTTACACTTCTTAATAGGTTCCCAGGTGATGCTGATAGTGCTGTTCTGGGACCATAGCCTAGCATTGTTTGCCAATTTTCACAGCTATAGCCACTTAACTCATACCTGTTGATTCTGCTCTGGGGCCAGTCTGTGTTGGGAAGGTATATAAGGTCTTTAGTTGGTTCAGTAACACATAACTTTACTACTGATTCAATATGGGTCATAGTTATGGGCCTTTGTTCAGTGTTCTTGCTCCCATACTTTACCCCTTCCTGGATTTCTTGCTGCATGAGGTATTTCCTATGGGACTAGAATATTTTTGTTTCCCTTGCTCAGTTCCTTCGGGAGGCTGAAGATCAGCAGGTAAGTTCACTTCCTACACTTGGACATCTCCCTACTTGCCTAGCTCTCCATCTGTGGCCATGTGCTTACCCTTGCATTCTTTGTTTGCCTGTGCTGATTTCTTCCTATTTCTTGCTGTTAAGACTTTGAGGTTTGCTTGCTCTGTGCAAGTGAGTCTGTTTGGTCTCCCGGGCCTGGTTAATTCTTATCTGGCATTCTTCAATGCAAGCTGGGCCTGACTGCACCAAGTACCTCAGGCTACCTTGTTCTCTGCTATTCAAACATTGATTTCTTTATTCAGTTGATCAACTTTGTTGATGTTTCTATGACTACTGCTGTTTTTTCCCCTTATTGATTTCTTTATATGTCTCCAGACCCCTGAACCTCCAAGTCCATCTATTTCACACTATGGTACTCAGTGCTGGCTTGTTTCTTCTTGTGTGAATGATGACAAAATCATGCAACTTGGTCATATGGTTCTAGTCAACGTCTGTGTGCATGTCTTATATCAAAATAAGTTACAAATTATATTGTCTTTTTTAAACCTCTGTCAATGATCTCTATGGGTTTGCTACTCAAAGTGTAGTCCAAGGATAAGCAGCATCAGCATGTTAGGGGAGCTTTATGCAGAGTCTCAGGCTCCACCTTGGAGGTGCTGAAGTAGAATCCACATTCATTTTAACAAGATTTCTAAGTGACTTATATGCACATTGGAAAGAACTGATCTATGGCATATCTCCTACAGGATGAACTGCTAACCATCTAAGACTATAAATGATTCACAATCTTAGCATGTCACTTGTTTTTCCAACACCTTATTACCACTGATGTCATTACTACAAGTCTATGTTGGGTGAGTTTCTTACTGACAATGTGATCTGTGATGAACAACCCATGGTTCTGCAGGAATCCATAAAGCTCTCTGTGGACATTTGAGTTTTGTTGTTTCTTGGGAAGTTTCTTTGGCAAGGCATTTCAACTATGGCAACATACTAAAGGATATTCCTTCAGTGTGCTTTTTGCAATGATCTTATGAGGGCTTAGGCAAGAGGCAGCCTAAGAGTTCAGGGTGGATGAGCACCACACCTCACTCAACACTATATTCCAGTTACTTGGTGTAATGCCAGCCCATAGTAGGTGACCACTAAGACACCTCTCACCAGCATTTATCATGGGGGAAAGTGTTAGAAGTTTATTACTCTGGGACTCAGTCTCCTCATCTGAAAATAGGGAAACTAAATTGCATATCTCTGCAGATAATCAGCAATAAAATGGTTCCAGGTGTTCTTCCTAGTACAATAGGAATTTAGTGAGAGTTTTGATGTATATTGCCAGATTAATCAGTATAATTTTCATGACTTTAGCCCTTGTAAGTGTAGCTATTTATAGCCTTATGTGCAAATTTAAGTGCAGCCCACCTTATAACCTTAGGACATCAAGCAATCAGTGAGGTGGAGCCATAGTGATGAGGGAGATTGACTAAGGCTAAAAGTCAGTGATGAGTCTTATCCCTGCTCTTAAATCTCCTGAAATTCTGGAACAGGTCCCTCATATTCAGCAACTCAACTGAAAGGGAATGTTAATCTGTTTTTGAACAGAACTCCTACAGTTGAAGATTTAAGTTTGAAAGTAGGCTGGGAGTATTCAGCTTTTTTACAATCAATTCTTAGAAGTATAACATATTTTTTTCATGAGTAGGCTCTTCCCATATGGAAACTACTTTGCTAGTGGACTTTCCTTGTTTTTGTGAGAACCGTATGCCAATGGGAAAAGACCAGATGCTACCCAAAGACCAGGTGGGGGCCTTTCAGTTATCTCCTGGAGTCCTATGGGTGTGCTACAGAGATGTGTTTGATTACTGCTTATCATTCTTAAGTTTATGCATGAGAACCACCTGGAGGGTTTGTTAAACTAGACTCCTGGGTCCCACCCTTAGATTCTGAAAGTCTGGGGTAGGGCCATTTGCATTTGCAGCAATCTCCCAGGTGATACTGATATCACTGCTCTCTGGACACAGTGTGAGTAGCACAGCAGTAGGCTGTTTCCAACATATCCTTCTCTATATTCTAATTATTTTCCACCTTCTTGTGGCATTCTCTATTTGCCAGTCAAAATTGGTCTTTTTCTCTCCTCCTTCAGCTGTCCTCGTTCTAAGGCAAGGGAAGAAATGGCCAAGGTGACCCTCCTGTCAGCCTGGAGTGGATTTATCTTTTCCTCTGAAGGTATTGTGGCTTGGATGCCTTTCCAGCTAGGCAATTTTGATCATGGAAAATAAAAATATTTCTTTATGCCAAAACTTCTGAGCCTCTCTTTTGAATATCCTGGAGGCTGAGTGAAAACATCAATAGACAACCTGATGAGCAGATGCTTGCTTGATTTGTTGCTCTCTTCTTGAATCCTTTTGTTAGAACCCAAAGTAGAAAATAAAAACAACAGTGACAAATGTCAATCTTCAGTCTTGCAAATTTTCTTCCAGCTGGCTTCTTCACCTTGCCAGACAGCCTGTTCTACCCCTGTGAGAGCTCACTGGCAGGGCAGGACAGAAGGCTACTGTATTTTCCATGGTGAGGCAAATGGTCTCCATAAGTCTAAGCCACAAACCCTCAGAGAGGCCACCCTAGAGATTCCTAATAATTTATTCTGGGAAATTCTTCATTGCCTCTTGGTCCTCTGAGGATTAGATTCCCAAAGCAAAAAATCTAGTCCCCAGACCTGGCACAGGTTGAAATTGCTGTGTGACTTTGGATTTTTTTTCCTTCCTGGCTTTTCTTTCTTCTTTTTTTTTCTTCTGCATGTTGAGGGTCTAATACTGGTCCTAGGAGTTATTCTTCTCGTTCCAACCAGATGGGTAGGAGATGGGGTTCAGGGTGATCTGCTTGCTGGCTGTATTGTGAATCTCAAGCAAAGGTGTTGTCTAGCTTCATTGTCATGGTCAGAGATAAAGTAGAACCTATTAAGTGCTGTATGGGAGCAGAAAAGTTGAGTTACTGTCTGCCTAGGACAGTGGCTGGCTAATTCAAATACCTGCAGTGGCCAAAGGAGTTATATAAATAAGAGAAGTGGGCCCGGAGTGGTGATAGGGAAGAGTGAGGACTGTGGTGATTGGGAGAACATGTGCTCTGTCTAAAGAAGACATCAGCTAAGGAGACTCAGCAGACTGGTGCCATGCAAGAACCACACATAGCTGCAAGACCTGAATTTCTAAGTTTAAGAGAAGCCAGAGGTTGGGCGTGGTGGCTCACACCTGTAATCCTAGCACTCTGGGAGGCGGAGGCGGGAGGATTGCTCGAGGTCAGGAGTTTGAGACCAGCCTGAGCAAGAGCGAGACCCCATCTCTACTAAAAATAGAAAGAAATTAGCTGAACAGCTAAAAATATATAGGAAAAATTAGCCGGGCATGGTGGCGCATGCCTGTAGTCCCAGCTACTTGGGAGGCTGAGGCAGAAGGAGTGCTTAAGCCCAGGAGTTTGAGATTGCTGTGAGCTAGGCTGACGCCACAGCACTCTAGCCCAGGCAACAGAGCAATACTCTTGTCTCTAAAAAAAAAAAAAAAAAAAAAAAGTTTTGAAAAAAAAATAAGAGAAGCCAGAGCTCTAGGGAATTTCTCCTCTCCTCCCCTCACCCCAATGGGAAATAATAAACTCTTTGAAAACTTGTCAAATGTTTTAAATTCCTCTTTAGGTTGAATTTGAAAAGCCCCATTTTTGACTCCTAGACTATAGCAAATTGAGCAAAGAACTAAAAATTCAGCTTATTGGCTACTGATAACCATTTATCAATATGGATCTGTCTTGTTTCAGAGGCTTTTGATCCAACTCTGCAGCTTGGGTTTACTTATGTCTTAAGTAACAGATAATGATTCAACAACAGATATTTTAATGTTCACTAAAATAGAACTCAGGGTTCTGTTCCAAGCTTGCTGCAGAAATGGATGTAGATGTGTGTATTCTATATTGGATTCTGTCCTCCTCTCCTTTTTTTCCTTCAACAATTTAAAATTAAAGAATGTAATCTAAGAATATTAGTTACACATGATATTAATACATATCTATGCTATTTCTAATTTGGGCATAGGAAAATGGCGAGTGAACACTACTAGTTGAACAACAATGAGTAAATCTAATGAACTGCTGTGATTCTAAATTTTAGACACTGCTATTTTTCTTCAGAGATAATGTTGAATCATTCTTCCAAAACACAGCAAAAGAAAAGGGTAAGAATGAGGCAGAAGACAAACTTCAAATGGATGAAAGAAATATTAAAAAGCAAATGATGCCTTCTCCACCCCTATCCTATTTCCTGTGCTGCTCTGGGGTTTTATAGCCTGAAGAGGGAAGAAAATAAAAAAGCAGATACATACAAGTTTGAAAATAAATAATATGGAAATCTCCAGATTATGCAATGAAAACATGTTAAAACCAAAAATATCTTCATAAATTATTAGCTCAAGGTTTGAAGACTTCCTTGCTATTCTTAAGGACTGTAACACCAAACACAACAAATGTCAGTGTACACAGGTCATATTATAAATTTTTCTTAAATCAATGGCCAACAACTTAATGTCTAAAGGTTTTTTCATCAGAATCCATTCTTATGATCTGGAATGTATTATGTTTTCTGAGGGTTTGGTACACTCGACTTACAAAATTTAGAAAAGTTTCTAAGAAAGAAAATCCCCACCAAAATATTGAACCAAATACTTTAGATTGGGAGATGCTAGGACTCTCTAAGCTCTTTAAGCTCTTCTCAGCCAGGTGGAACCACCACCTGGCTGGAGCAACCTGGGTCCATATATTCTGGCTCTGTCTTTATGCCATGTAACCTGACTGTCAGGGGATCTATTGTATGGCCTAGATGATATTGAGAGACTTCTGGTGACTTTGAGCCTGCCTTATTATAAAATACTATGTAACTACATGTGATAGCTATACCACTCCCATAGGCATCCTGAAACAACCAGAAGGCATTTTGCAACATTTACCATCTTCCTTAGACTTCTGAGCTACTGTATCTGCGTTTTGCTATTAAATTCCCCTTATTCATAAAGCTCAGACATTATCTAAGTAACTGGTAATACTTTCTCCAAGATGGTGCACTTTTATCCTGTGACAAGGCCCCCTATAATTATGAGGACCCATGGTTCTTATCTGCAAATTATTTTGGTTCTAAGGACTATTTAAGCAAAGTCTTTTCTAACTAAATTCACCCATCCCTTCTCATTCTAGAAAGTTTTATATCCTACCCTTCAAACAAAATCCACATATGTCTTCTTGTAGTTAGTTGGTCAGATGCAATGGATCAGTTAGAGACTAAACTATGCGCGCTGCTTTGCTACTCAAAAATAACTGGAGTTTCTTCCATGACCAAACTATGGGTTTTGACCATTATCATTGACTAATGCCAGGCTCCATCAATGCCCTTATGCTTTTATCTCTGTTAGATCTATGATGCTCATATTTACCTGTAGCTCATCATCCACTGGACAAAGCCCAGTAGAAATGGGCCACCTGAAGATATACTCTTGGAACTCTAGTACTTGAGCACATAGCATGGCTACCCAGCACTCTCCTCCATCCTGTCTCCCATTATCTTGCTGGCCAGACTCTCGCACTCTTGATTAGCTGTCTACTTCCAACTCCTGAAAGTGAGACCAATAAGAAGTGTTACATAAAAGCTATATTTGACATCCATAGAACCCTGTAGGCCATCAGAGGATGGGGTATGATCATTTGCCTCACTCTTGTGAACTCATGCTGGTCCTTTCTCTCTGCTATTCTGTGAATACCAAGAACATCCTGAGGACAGGAGTAAAGAGAAGTCAGAGTTATATTATGTACTCAAAAATTACTATAAACTTTTTTTTTCTTAAAATTGGAAGAGGTCTTTGGCATGTAGATGTAGGACGAATAAAAGTGGGGCTCCTATATATTCTCATACTAGTGGCAATATAAACTAGTATACCTGGGAAGAAATTTGGCAATTGTCCATGTAGCAATTCACTTTCTAGGAATATATCATAAAGGAAATTACGTTAATGTAAACAAAGGTATCTATACAAGACTGGTTTTATTAGCATCGATAATAGTAAGAAATTGGTACCAACCAAATGGAATGGTTACTTTATAGAATTACCCTATGGAGTATTAGGTACTCACTAAGAATATATATTTGGGAAATAATCATGTTATTGCAAAAAATGAAGATGTAAAAGTAAAGTATGAGCCCTTGCTTTGTAAAAATACACATAGCATTTATTTAACTTTTTCTCAGAGGTTAACACTGGGTTATAGATGGTCACTGTTTTCTTTGTTTTCTCCTGTTCTTTTGTATTGCTTTTAGAATCAGAAAGTAATATGAAAAAGTTATTTGAATGATCTGCTTCCTTGCCTGAAGCTGTTACCTTCAGGGCAGGTGAACACATTCTGACATTGTTGCTACTCCAGGACCTGGGAAAGCCCACTGTTATGGTGGCTAAAGCCTGGTGTACTCGAGTTTAACTTAATCTGGTGTCACCATGAAGAGTCCTCAGCATGAAACAGTGGGGGTACAAATGGGAAATGGCATCAAAAAGGAGTCCAGGGGGAGGATTTTAGTTCCAGAACTGTGCTCATTATCTGAGCATTGTTCCTTCCTTCCTTTCCCTAGACAGGAATTATCTCTTAAGAAATGCTCAGGACTTAGTCTATAGTGAAAGATTTGCCGTTGTATGCCAGTGGTTTGTGGTAGGGACACAATACTTTATTTTTTAGGAGATGAAGTTAGCAAGACCTGATTTGTTAATACCCCATCAAAGCCAGCTGTGGTTCAGGATGGGGCTCCACACTCAGGATGACTGAACATCTAAAGTAGTTGAGGCAGAAACAGGATTATATGACAAGCTAATTCTTAGGGATCACTTATTAATGTATTTAAATAGTCTATTCAATTTCACAATCCTATAATTTGGTTTTACTAACATACCACATTACCAAGGAGATATGTAAATTTGGTAGGATTGCTAGGTAAAACACAGGACACCTGGTTATATTTGCATTTCAGATAAATAGCAAATAATTTTTAAATATAAAAGTATTCCCTAAATATTGCATGGAACATATACTGGCAAATTATTCACTGTTTATCTGAAATTCAAATTTAACTGGCTTTCTTTTATTTGTTAAATCTGCATTAAACTTTTGGTAACTTATTTTGCTAAGAAGTGGCAGATGCAGGGCTTGAAGGTAGTTCTGATGAAGTCAAACACTTGTTCCCTTAACCTTTTGTGCTGTTGCCCTTTTTGCCATTTTTTTTTCCATTGTGTGGATTTGGCCCGTGTGACACAGGCCAAGGAGAGGGAGGCTAAGACTTGGCATGTGAATGTCCAAAGCTCAGAACAGTTGCTAGGTTTATGCCAAGAAGATTACTCTGAATCTAATGAACTCCAACTGACTCATTCACAATTGTCTATGGATCTTGGAGGTTGTGTCTGTTGCTCTGGTTGGTGACTTGAACCTTATCATCTAAGTTTCTATATCCTTGTTTTGTCATCCATCTTCCTCAACCTTCTTTTAACAATTTTATTGAGATATAATGTACATGTCATGAAATTCACCCATATTAAGTGTACAATTCAATGACTTTTAGTAAAATAAGAGTTACACAACCATGACCACAGCCTCAAAGGCTAGAAAAAAATGCCTTAAATAAATGACCCTGGTCATAGTGTGGTTATAAAAAACCCAAGATAGATAAAGTCACATAGTGGCCTTACCAGTCCTTAAAAAACAATTTTGTTGTAATCCATTGGGCTAGGGGCTGAGGAAGGTCAAAGTTAGCAGAGGGAGCTGAGGGATCAGATTTGATCTTATACAAGCACACACAGCCATTCAGGAAGTCAGAGTTTTGGAGGGGAGGATACAGAACATGGATAACAAGTTACCAAACTGCAGTAAAAGTTGGTTCAGAAAAAGTGGAAGCAACTCAGATGTCTACCCGCTGGTGAATGAATAAACAGACACGGTACATCTACATAGTGGTATACTATTCAGAAATAAAAAGGATCAAACTACTGACATATGCTGTTCATGGACAAACCTCAGAAACATTTTTCTAAGTGAAAAAGCCAAGAACAAGAGGCCATATAATGTATGTATGATTTTGTTTATTTGAAATGTCTAGAAAAGGTAACTCTATAGAGACAGAAAGTAGATTAGTGGTTGCCTAAGGCTGGGAGTGGGAGGGACTAAATAAATTTAAATAGGCATGAGGGATCTTATTGAGGGGATGAAAGTGTTCTAAAACTGGATTGTGGTGATGGTTGTTGATAGCTTCAACTAAGGTATCCTATTGGGACAGAATCTCTTAAGAAAATCACAGATCAAAAGCTTGGTTGTTTAAATACAGATTGGATCTGATTACAATAAAATACATCTAGTTGTTTTGTGGCAGCAAAATCTCATAGCAAACTTTAAACTATGGAGTCATGAAGTAAATGAATTTGGCAAGTCTTGTTTGTTACAGTGATTTTCACTGAAGTGATTTAAAAAGAGCTGGACTTGCAGAAGGCAGCAAACACCTGGTGTGGGCAGTATAAGTGTGAGTCTGGGTTCAGCCACTGTTGGGTGTGTGATTGCATAGGTCACTTAACCTCTATGAGCCTCAGTTTCCTCTTCAGTAAAAAAAATACTTGTAGGCTTTTTTTGAAGAGTAAATCATTTTATGTGTATGAAAGCACACCATAAACTATAAAACACATTCAAGAATGAGTTAACTTAATATGGCCAAAATTCTATAGTTAGAACCTTTTGATGTATACTAAATTTGAATAAAAATATGAGCTATTTTAGCAATGAGAACTCTCAAGTTTTAAAGACAGTTAATCCCTCTAAGATTCCTTTTTGATTTGCTCTGGAAAGTTGTCACTTGATTTAAAGGCTTTGGATATATTCAAATGACTGTGGTTGTGTTAAGTCTTGCACTTAAAGGAAGTATAAGGCAAAGAAAATCACACATGCACACACAATAAAGTACTTAAAACTATTTGTTTTCTGAGATGGATGTTTTCAGGACGTGATTTTATTGACATCTGGCAAATCTTAATTTTCATGTTCAAGGAAATTGCCTTAAAGATAAGGCTATTCATGATGACAGATTTGAAGGACATTTGGCAGAAAGCAAGGGACGAGGATTTGCAAAATATGGCTTTCAAAGAAATGATTTGTATTCACGTAATAACTAATTTTTATATTTTGAGGTGTTTATAGATTAATTTTCTTCTATGATTGACAGGGGAAAGATTATATAATTTACTTTTTGATACAAAGATGGAGCTTAGTTAAATTTAGCATTCTACTCAATAACCAACTGGGCACTTCCAGAGAGAACCTTGTAGACTCCCACATTTAAGACTGTTTCCTAGTTGATTGAATCATGCCTTCCCTTTCCATGAAAGTACTCAAAGTGCTTTTTTAAATATGATTTTTTCCAACTCTGAAACTAATCTTACATATGGGCCACAAAACCTGGAATTGTGACAAATATAAGCCCCAAACCTGAGCCACCCAGAGGAGGCCTTTGCAAGAAGTGTGCATCTTGTATAACTTGCATAACTGGTTGGAGATAACCATGGACAAAATAGATATAGCTAATTCATTTCCCATCTTTTTATATTCTAGAAGAAATTCTAAACTCTCATAGGTTTTTCAAAAGCAGGAGAAACTTATTTAGTTCTCTCTCCAATATAGGGAGCGATATTAGAGAGAGAACTAAAGGACATAATTCTTAGAATAATTCCAAGTTTTGAGCAGGATTCAAAATATGTATCTAGACCTATTAGAGTAAAACCTCAGAACATCACAGGTGAAAAGAAAAGCATAGAGCTACAGGGTAGGGGGAGAAGGGACATTGTCTACAAAGGAAGAAGTGATTGACAATGAATAACAATCAATGTTTGAATTCCAGTGGAATTTGGATAAAAAGGAAGGATGGTTAAAGTTTCCTGTCTTGGGGTGGTTCAACATACGTAAATCTATAAATGTAATTCACCACATAAATAGAAGCAAAAACAAAAACCATATGATACTCTCATTAGATGCAGAAAAAGCATTTGACAAAATTCAACACCCTTTTATGATAAAAACGCTTAACAAAATAGGCATTGCTGGAACCTACCTAAAAATGATACAAGCCATATATGACAAACCCACAGCCAACATCATACTGAATGGGGAAAAACTGAAAGCACTCCCACTTAGAACTGGAACCAGACAGGGCTGCCCATTGTCTCCATTACTTTTCAACATAGTATTGGAAGTCCTTGCGAGAGCTATCAGGCAAGAGAGCAGAATCAAGGGAGTCCAAATAGGGAAGGAAGAGATCAAACTCTCACTTTTTGCTGATGATATGATGTTATATCTGGAAAACCCCCAGGATTCAACCAAGAGACTCCTGGAATTGATTAACGAATACAGCAAAGTCTCAGGCTACAAAATTAATATACACAAATCAGAGGCATTTATATATGCCAATAACAGTCAATCGGAAAACCAAATTAAAGACTCAATACCCTTCAAAATAGCAACAAAGAAAATAAAATATCTAGGTATATATCTAACTAAAGAGGTAAAGGACCTCTATAAGGAAAACTATGAAACACTGAGAAAAGAAATAGCAGAACTGGCAAATAGATGGAAAAATATACCATGCTCGTGGATCGGAAGAATCAACATTGTTAAAATGTCTATACTACCCAAAGTGATCTACAGATTCAATGCAATCCCTATTAAATTACCAACATCATTCTTTACAGACATAGAGAAAATAATTATACACTTTGTATGGAATCAAAGAAGACCCCGTATAGCAAAAGCAATTTTAAGCAACAAAAACAAAATGGGAGGTATTAATTTGCCAGACCTCAAACTATACTACAAGGCCGTGGTTCTTAAAACAGCCTGGTATTGGCACAAGTGCAGGGACACAGACCAGTGGAACACAACAGAAAATCCAAATATAGAACCATCCTCATATAGTCACCTAATTTTTGACAAAGCGGGAAAGAATATACTCTGGGGACAAGAATCCCTATTCAACAAATGGTGCTGGGAGAATTGGTTAGCCACTTGTAGAAGACTGAAACAGGACCCACAGCTTTCACCTCTCACAAAAATCAAATCACGGTGGATAACAGACTTAAATCTTAGGCGTGATACAATCAGAATTCTAGAAGAAAATGTAGGAAAGACTCTTACAGACATTGGCCTAGGCAAAGAATTTATGAAGAAGACCCCCAAGGCAATCACAGCAGCAACAAAAATAAATGAATGGGACATGATTAAATTAAAAAGCTTCTGCACAGCCAAAGAAACAGTCCAGAGAATAAACAGACCACCTACAGAATGGGAAAAAATTTTTGCATACTACACATCAGATAAAGGACTGATAACAAGAATCTATTTAGAACTCAGGAAAATCAGCAAGAAAAAATCAAGCAACCCTATCAAAAAGTGGGCAAAGGACATGAATAGAAATTTTTCAAAAGAAGATATAAAAATGGCTAACAAACATATGAAAAAGTGTTCAACATCTCTAATCATCAGGGAAATGCAAATCAAAACCACAATGAGATATCACTTAACCCCAGTGAGAATGGCCTTGATCAAAAAAACCCAAAACAACACATGTTGGCGTGGGTGTGGAGAGACAGGAACACTAATACACTGCTGGTGGGACTGCAAACTAGTGCAACCCCTGTGGAAAGCATTATGGAGGTATCTTAAACAGATTCAAGTAGACCTGCCATTTGACCCAGCAATCCCATTACTGGGCATATACCCAAAGGAAAAAAGGTCATTCTGTAACAAAGGCACGTGTACCCAAATGTTTATAGCAGCACAATTCACAATAGCAAAGATGTGGAAACAACCCAAATGCCCATCAATACATGATTGGATTAGTAAACTGTGGTATATGTATACCATGGAATACTACTCAGCTATAAGGAATGATGAAGATACAACATCTCTATGGTTCTCCTGGAGAGAGTTGGAACCCATTATATTAAGTGAAGTATCCCAAGAATGGAAAAACAAGCATCACATGTACTCACCAGAAAATTGGTTTCCTTGATCATCACCTAAATACAAATCTGGAAACGACACCAATTGGACATCAGACTGAGGTGGGGGGTGGGGGAGGGGATGGGGTATGCCTACACAATGAGTGCATTGCGCACCGTTTGGGGAGTGGTAACACTTGAAGGTGCTGACTCGGGAAAGGGGGGGTGGGGAAAAAATATGAAACTATTGTTTTTAACTTGCAATGTTCACTTAATAATTTATCATGAATATTTCCCATATTATTTCATATCATTGTACAAGAAATAATGTATACATTATGAGGACATACTGTATCTAACAAGATATACTGTTAGACTCTTTGATTCTGTAAAATTAAATAAAAAAAAAATGAAAAAAAAAAAAGAAAAAAAAGAAAAAAAAAAAAAAAAAGTTTCCTGTCTTATGGTGGAGGAAGGAATAGGTAATGCTTAATTTAATATTTGGTGCCAAAACATAAATTTAAGTACGTATGTTAAAAATTTAAGTGTAATCCTAATAGTAAAGAAATAGACTATGTATTTTAATTGATAAGGGAGAGAAAAACATGAAAATTACTATCAATCCAATTGAAGGCAGGAAAATACAAATAAAGAGCAAGCATGATAGATAGACAAGAAATAAAGTGACAGAATTGAGTTCAAATGTAGTAATCACAAAAATGCCAGTGGTCTATGATCCTCAGTTAAGAGTCTCAGACTGGAATTACAATCCTAATATAGTCATGCACTGTATAATGATGTCTCGGTCAATGACAGGCCACATATATGATACTTATAAGATTATAATACTGTATTTTTACTGTACGTTTTCTCTGTTTAGATATGTTTAGATACACAAAGACTTACCACTGTGTTACAATTGCCTATAGTATTTACTGCAGTAACATGCTATACAGACTTATAGCATAGGGGCAATAGTCTATACCACATAGCCTAGGAGTATAGTAGGTTATACCATGTAGGTTTGTGTTAGTATACTCTGATATTCACACAATGGTGACTTGCCTAATGACACATTTCTCAGAATGTATCCCCATTGTTAAGCAATGCAGGACTCTATATGCAGTTTATAAGAGAACATCTAAAATATAACACACGTACAATTAATAATCTTGGCCCAAGAGGAAGCAAGCTTGAGTAAAAAAGTCAATAAAACATCAAAACAGTGATTTTAAAATATATCCCTTCCTCCTTAAAATAACTTGAAGACTAGAGAATTTTATGAATAAATTTTTAGCAAAATTTAAAGGAACAGACATCCTTTTCTATAAAATTTGCCATAAAATACATTTAGAGTGAAATTAATAAAACTCATTTTATATGCATATAACTGAAGCCAGATAAGGTCAATTGAAAGTTTTAGGCCAATCTCACTTATGGAGAGATTGAAAAACTCAAAAAATTGGAAAAATAGCAAAGCTGTAAAAAAACTCAAATAAGAAATTGGAAAAATAGCAAAGCTGTAAAAGGAAGTGGGAATTTAAACCAGGAATACAAGATGTTCACATGCTATTAATGCTATCAGTGGAATTCACTACATTAGTAAATTCAAAGAAAACAAGTATATATATTTATCCCAATCAATGGCAAAAGAAGAGATAAAATTTAAAAACCCATTAGTGATAAAATCTCAGAGCGAACAAAAATAAAGATTCAGCAAATATGATAATTTATGCTGACAAGTATTCCCATTGAGGCTGGGTGTGAGGCATGATGAAGATGCCTCTATTTTTTCTACTATTTAATATTGTACTGGAGGCCCTCACAATGTAATACAATAGGGAAAAAAGAAGTATAAGGACTTGAAAAGGAAAGAAGGCAAAATTTCATTATTTTCAGACCATTTATAGAAAATCCAAGGGGATAAACCTATGCTATTAAACTGATAAGGGAGTTCAGTCAGGTTTCTTGAGATAGGATCAGTATAAAAAATTAACAATGTGTCCATACACCAGCAGCAACCAATTAAATAGGTAAGAAAAAATATCCTTTCAGTAGAGCAACAAAAATACAAACCTGGTAAAACTACAAACCTACTCAAATATATACTAGCTCTTTAAGGGAAAAATATTAAACTTTACTGAAAGATATAAAAGATCTAAGTAAATGCAGATACAATCTACATTACCCAGTTGGAACATTCGATATTGTTAAAGATGTCACCTCTCTCCAATTTAATCTATGAATTTATTGTAATACCCAAAATCCCACTGAGATTTTTAATGGAACTGGACAGATTCTGAAATCCTTATAGAATAGTAAATGGGCAAAAAAGTCATGTTTGTAAAAGGAACTTACCAAACATTAAGACACATTATGCAGCCATAGTAATTAGCACTGTGTTGGTATAGAAAGGACAAATAGATCAGGATCAGAATGGAGAATATGGAAACAAATGGAAAATTGTTCTATGAGGAAGGTGACATTAAAAATCAATGAGGAAATGGGCCATTCAGTAAATCATGTTGGGAAAATGACTTTTATATAAAAAATAGATTGCTTCCTCACAGTGTTCACAAAAAATAACTCCAGATAAATTAAATGTTTAAGTTTAAAAAAAGAAACTTTAAAATATTCATAAAAAATTGTAGTATAGTATCTTTATGACTGTGGGGAATGGAAGACTTTTTAAAATACAAGTCACAAAAAGCACAATGTGTTAGAAGAAAATGATATATTTGACTACATCAATGTAGAGACTTTTGCAAGTCAAAGGACACTATTATACAGAAAATTTAATGAAAGCAACAGCTGAGAAGAAAGTATTTTTAACAAATGTGACAAAGGATTAGTATCCAAACTGTGTAAAGAACCCCTATACCTCAATAAGGAAAGGAGAGACATGGAATAGAAAAATGGGCAAAGAATACACATGCAATTCAGAGAAGAAATCCAAATATTTAATACATTATGTGAAAAGAAGCTCATTCTTACTATTAACCAACAAAATGTCATTTCATTCATCAGAATGATCACACTTTTTAAGTCTGAAAATACCGAGAATGTGAGGAAACAAGTCCTCTTGTGTACACTACTGGTGAGCATGTGAATTGGTAGAGCCACCTTGGAAAGGCTTAGAGCCCCATGAGTTACAAGTGTAAAATATTTGTACCCTAATTACCTAGAAGTTTCACCTTGAGGAACATCCTCACACCAGTGCACAAGGAAGGAACAAAGATGTTCCTCTCAGGCCTATTTGTACTAATAAAATGCTGGGAACAACTTAAATGTCTGCAAAGAGAAGAATAAATAAAATGTTGCCTATTCACAAAATGTAATAACAAACTGCGGTTAAAGGGAAAAGCAATAAATGGTGCTGGGAAAACTGGATAGCCACATGTAGAAAACTGAAACAAGACCCACACCTTTCACCTCTCACAAAAATCAAATCACGGTGGATAACAGACTTAAACCTAAGGTGTGAAACTATTAGAATTCTAGAAGAAAATATGGGGAAAACTCTTGTAGACATTGGTCTAAGCAAAGAATTTATGAAGAAGACCCCAAAGGCAATCACAGCAACAACAAAAATAAATGAATGGGACCTGATTAAATTAAAAAGCTTCTGCACAGCCAAAGAAACTGTCACAAGAGCAAACAGACAACCTACAGAATGGGAGAAAATTTTCACATGCTACACATCCGATAAAGGGCTGAAAACGAAAATCTATTTAGAACTCAGGAAAATCAGCAAGAAAAAAATCAAACAACTCTATCAAAAAGTGGGCAAAGGACGTGAATAGAAATTTTTCAAAAGAAGACAGAAGAATGGCCAAAAAACATATGAAAAAATGCTCAACATCTCATCATCTGGGAAATGCAAATCAAAACCACAATGAGATATCACTTATCTCCAGTGAGAATGGCCTTTATCAAAAAGTACCAAAACAATAACTGTTGGTGTGGATGCGGAAAGATAGGAACACTCATACACTGCTGGTGGGACTGCAAACTAGTGCAACCCCTGTGGAAAGCGATATGGAGATACTTAAACAGGTACAAGTAGACCTACCATTCGATCCAGCAATCCCATTATTGGGCATCTACCTGAAAGAACAAAAGACATTCTATAAAAAAGACATCTGCACTCGAATGTTTATAGCAGCACAATTCACGATTGCAAAGATGTGGAAACAACTCAAGTGCCCATCAATCCATGAGTGGATTAATAAAATGTGGTATATGTATACCATGGAGTACTACTCAGCTATAAGAAACAATGGCGATATAGCACCTCTTGTATTTTCCTGGATAGAGCTAGAACCCATTCTACTAAGTGAAGTATCCCAAGAATGGAAAAATAAGCACCACATGTACTCACCATCAAATTGGTTTCACTGATCATCACCTAAGAGCACATTTAGAAATAACATTATTTAGGAATAACATTAATTGGGTGTCTGGCAGATGGGGGGGGAGGGGATAGGTGTATACATACAGAATGAGTGCAATGCACACCGTCTAGGGGATGGACACGCTTGAAGCTCTGACTCAGGGGAGAGGGGGCAAGGACAATATACATAACCTAAACTTTTGTACCCCCATGATATGCTGAAATTAAAAAAAAATAAGAGAGCCAATACAGTATAAATTAAAAAAAAAAAGACATGCTTTACAATGAGCTCCTGGTAATGGTTGCTCTGTGGAAGGGGAGATGATGGATGTGACTGAGGCTGGAGGTCCAAGGGAATTGTTTATTTAATCTCTGTGTGTGTGATTTTTAAAAGGGTATGTATACATATAATTTTGGCATAGTGAAAATATATATGTGTAGGAAAAACAAATGCAAAATTAAAACTAGATTAAACTTACAAACTGCTTTTCCTTGCATTGTGTCATTTGAGCTCTACTCTGCCTTCAGAAAAAGGCATTAGTTATTTCTATGTCCCAGATGAGAAAATGGAAGCTTAGGGTGCACATGACAAGGGTAGGATGCAGTGGTTCAAAGAAGGTTCCAGGCTTTCTGTTCTTTTTCCCTTAGGACTCATTCTCCCAAAGTTGAGTCATTGTCACTGGCAGTGGAGTTGGGTTTCATTTTTACTCTTACCTGGTTTCCGTGATGATGGCTGGGTACCTGGGTAGGGTTGTGCTTATAGATTGGAACTAAGTTGAGAGATCAACATAGGAACTAACACACCCTTTTCTTATCCAACCAGTTCCAGCAAACGAAACAGTTGGTGACAAACAGTGATTGATAAAAAAAAAATGACTGGTTTATCTTTACACCTTATTATGTTAGATTTTGAAACATCAGTATCAAATGTGGTAATAATAACTAACATTGGTAAGAGTTGGCATAGCATATTAATAGTATTTTAAAGAAGCAATTGTAATTGCTTGGAGTAAAGATCAGGGAAAGAGGGGAAGCTGAAGCTTATATTTCTAGATAGCAAAAGCAGCTTAGGAAAAGAGAAGCTAGAGCTTCTGGTTACCATGAGCAACTCTTAAGTTATATATTTCTTACTTACATTAGAGCCTGATCATCCTCAGTAGGAGGTTTATGTAAGTTTCTATCAATAAAGGGAATATCTTTAGAAAGATTCTGCACTTATTAAAGTGTATATAGTATTGCAGGCAAAATTATATACATGAAATAATTTTTTAAAAATGTTATAATACATTTAGAAGAAGAATAATTTTGACTAATAAATTCTCTATAATTGTACGTTGTTTTAACAAAGATCTTTGAACTGATAGAAAAAGGGCAGAATTAAGTGGATTTAGAGTCTGGTAAAATTCCAATGGACTAGACAATATATATTACATTCTCACTTCTTTATAAGTAAAGTATATATATTCTCTCAAGGGTTTTCCGCTATTAACGTATCAAAATTTTCAGACCCAAGAAAGTATTTTGAGAGAAAATAAATATTGGTATATGAGCTTCTTATTATAAGTATCCTAATGAAAGATTTTTCATCCATAACGCTTGGCAGGGGGAAGTGGCCAGAAAATAAGTTTGAAATGAGAGAATAATTTGCCAGCTCTGAGTTCCGTTAAATATAATTTTTTCAATTTAAATGACTACTTTTGACACATGGAAAAAATGATATATAATCTGTAGCATGAGCCAAGACTTGTCAATGAATAATACATGGCACCTTATAAATTTAAAAAAGTATATTTAATAAAAAGAATATAAAAATTTAGAATAGAGATAAGTATTATATTATATTAGTATCCCACATAAAGTGATTAAAAATATGCCATCTCATGAATAAAGTAATGGAAAGTGAAATAAACTTGTAAGACATAACCTGGAATGATAATTTGTTCAACAACATCAAAAACATTCTAATTTTTCATTTATTTGTTTTAATTATTCACAAATGAGGCATATTGAGATGCATAATGCATATGGATTATCTGAGAGGGGAAAGTTAATTTTTGCTAACTCACTTAAGATATATTAATTCAATTAACTTTTTTTTGGAGAAGCAACTCTGTTCCTGGGATGGAATTGGAGGGCAAATGTGAACAAGATAGAGTTCCACACTCCTATGAGGAGCTCAAACCTAGCAGGGAAAATTTTTATAGATCCAAATGGTCATAATTCAATGTGATAAACAAATCCTATGGCTTTCCCAATTAAAAATCGAAACAAGCAAAAGTTAACTTTGAAGCCCTACTTCCTTAAATTGGCTTTCCAGATCCTTCTCGTGTATCTACCTCTTCAGTTTTTCCCTCAACGCCCCACCCTCTCTCCCATGGTTCCTCCCTCTCTTTCTCCTCCCCCTCAACACACATGGTCTGCTTTAGCCACAGGAATCCTGGCATCATTCCCTGAATTTAACCTTCTCTTTCATATGCATATGACTTTGCACATGCCTGCTTTCTCCACCCAACTCCCACCTTCAATTCCAGTGAATGCCTATAGTTCTTTCCAGACTAAACGCAAACACCATCTCCCCTGTGAAGCCTTCCCTGACCTCCCCTCATCTCTGTTACAGCAATCTCTTTGAATTGAATTGTAATTTTTAGTTGCATGTCTGCTCCCTCAACTAGGCTGTGAATCCAGGAGGGCAGACAACATATCTATTTTCTGTCATTGCCTAACAGTGTTTGGCATACAGTCAGAATTTACTAAATGTTTGCTGGATGGATAAATGAGTGAGTGCAATAATGGAATGCATAGAGGCATCTGGATGAATTCTGTTGGGCTTTTGTACGAGAGCATACAGCAATTGCCTGCACTCCCTAAGAGTTCTCTCTTAGTTGGGTGCCAAGATAATGGATTAGGTATCCCACTGTGGGAATTGGTGTCAAGAACTGTGAAGAGTCTGAGATTTCTCCCTGCTTGCAAGCTAACAAGTGAGCCTGCCACAGTTTTGTGGATGCTGCAAGAAGATATGAGACTCCTGATTCAGAGACAAAAAACCTTATTATTCATAGTACAGCTGCCAGCATGAGCTTCATGTTTGCATCAGTTCCCCCAAGCCCCATGGAGGTGACACAGAGGTGGGCCTAGGTAGATGCCACCTACACAATGGATTTACATCCCAGTTTAGGAGCTGCAAACATATGAAACCCCAATCTTTTAAAGGGAGCTGCTAGCAAACCTGCTCAGCCTTTGTCCTGGAGGAAGATATTACCTGTATTATCCTGCAGAACAAACACATCTACCTTCTGCTCTGGAGGGTATCTGTATCTGCCAAAGCTGTTTGCTATAATAGGTCTAGGACTAGGGTGAGGCAAGTGCCTTACTTACAGCTCAACATTAAGGAGGTGCTCACTCTCAGGTGCTGACCCTGGGCCACTTGTATTTGCATAATCCTGGGAATGTGTGCCTCTTTAAACTTGGAACCCTGGATCCCATGATTGCCTCATACCCGTCCTGGCTCTGTTATCCAAACATCGTTGAAAAGAGGTCTAGAACCAAAACGCCAATGCCTTTGCTCAGGAGACATGCAAGAATGTGAGATACTCATGAAGAACTGTTTCCGACCACAGAAAATTCTCCAGTTATAAACACATGATATTTAAATATCTCTCACCCTTGCACCTATGAACAAGGCCTCTGATTCTAATACTTTGGGAATGACTGAGAAAATGCTTAGAGTTTTCAAAGATATTTTAGGTTTCCATATGACCTAGCTGTTGTACTCCGAGATATTTTCCCAATAGAAATAAAAGCATATTTCTATACAAAGATGCATATGTGAACATTCATAGCAACTTTGTTTTTCAAAATTTTGTTTTGCTTTTAATTAACACATTAATTGTACATATCTATGGGGTACAGTGTGAGGTTTTGATACATATATACATTGTATAATGATCAAATTAGGAAAATTAGCATATCTATCACTTCAAACACTTGCCATTTCTTTGTCGTGAGAACATTCAAAATCCTTTTTTTTTAGCTATTTTGAAGTCTACAATACATTATTGTTGACTATAGTTATTCTACTGTGCATTAGAACTCCAGAAATCATTCCACCTATCCAACAGATACTTTGTACCCATTGACCAACCTCTCCTCATTCCTCCCTCCTTTCTCCCATGCCCAGCTTCTGGTAACCACTATTCTACTCTCTACTTCTATTAGATCAACTTTTTTAGATTTTACATATGAATAATATCATGTGGTATTTGTCCTCCTGTGCTTGGCTTATTTCACTTAACATAGTGTCCTCCAGGTTAATCCATGTTGTTGCAAATGACAGTATTTCATTATTTTTTCATGACTGAATAGTATTTCACTGTTTATGCCACACTTTTTTTTTTTTTTTTGAAGACAGAGTCTCACTCTATCACCCTGGCTAGAGTGCAGTGGTATCATCATAGCTCGCTGCAACCTCCAACTCCTGGGCTCAAGTGATCCTCCTGCCTCAGCCTCTGGAGTAGCTGGGACTGCAGGTGCATGCCACCTTCCCTGGCTAATTTTCTTTTCTATTTTTAGTAGAGACAGGTTCTCGCTCTTGCTCAGGCTGGTCTTGAACTCCTGAGCTCAAGCAGTCCTCCCACCTTGGCCTCCCAGAGTGCCAGGATTACAGGTGTGAGCCACCATGCCTGGCCAAATGCCACATTTTTGTGGGACATGAAGAAACTTTTAGAGGTGATGGAAATGTTAATTCTCTTGATTGTGTTGATGCGTTCATGAATATATACACTTGTCAGAATTTATCAAATTGTGCAGGTTATTTTATGTCAACCATACCTTAATAAAGCTGTTTTAAAAGCCCCTGGGTTCAGAGGAGAGGTAGCTAACCCTCCTACCTGATGACTTATTCAATATTGTGAGCTTTCTTAACTTGTATTTGGCAAAGAGTAAGTAGGCAGATTGGGGACCAATTTAATAAGGACATGGAAAGCCAGGCAGAAGAGTTTAGATTTTATCCAGTAGACAATTGAGAGCCTGTATAGGATGCACTCATCTGCTAGTAACACAAAAGTGACTTTAACTAATAATATATTACTTTACTCACATGATAAGATGCCCAATGATGTCATCAGGGAACCAGTCATGAGAATGTTGGCTTTCTGTACTCATGCTTGTCATCTTACAGTCATAAAATGGCTGCTACGGTTCCAGGTATCACTTCTACATTCATATTGGAAAGAATGGGGAAATGGTGATGCCAGCCAGCTCTCTTCTCACACCTTCCCCTTCCTAAAGGGAACAAAAGCCTTTCCAAAAGCCCTTTTCAGACTTCTGATTTTGTTTCGTTGGACAGACCTGACCCACGTGCTCACCCCTAGGGGCAAAGGAGTCTCGGAAAAGAAGCATTGGGTTTTCCAGCCTCTCTGATTGAGATGTCAATGGAGAAGGTTGTTGGTGATGGCTGCTGGGCTGGTTAATAAAGATGTGCTACAGAGACACTGTGGTGTGGTTTTTGATCAGGAATATGGCATGTTAAAAGCATACATCCTACCTAAATTGTTCCTAGAAAAGTCTTAACTAGAGAAAAAGAGAGTAGGGATGACTTAGATTATTATTCAGAAAATCTTCGCTCCCTTCTCCCTGCCACTGTGGGCATATATTTCTCCACCAAACTGATGTTGGGCTTGGCCACATGATTTTTCTCTGAGCAATAGCACATAGGTGGAAATGACAGCATGCCAATCCTGAACTTAGGCCTTAAGAAGTCTCTCACATTTCCGCTTATCTTTATTGTGCTTCTGCCACTTCTCTGAAAAAACATGTCTCCCTAGTAGCTCAATAGAAATAAAGCAAACACCATTAGAAACATCATTTTCCCTTTCACCTTTTTAAAATAAATCAGTAAAACCTGATATGTAACCACTAGCTGTCCAGTGTACTGAAAGCCCTACCAGGTATGGGCAAGGAAGATGAAACAAACTTAGTTGGCATGTACCCCTGGCCTAACATTGTAGTGAGATATAGGAAGCAAGTCGTGTTGGGGGTCTCTGAATATAAAGTCAAGGGGCTTCAGTAGCTCCCCATTATTCTTAGGTCAAGGCTAGACTTCTTGCCATGGTTCTCAAGGTCTTTCAAAGTCTGACCCTATTTTTTATAACCCAATTTCTAGATACTTCTTTTATGCTACACACCAACACTCTAACAACAAACTTTGAAATATTGAGGTTTCTTTTGGGAAACAAAGTTATTTTATGACTTTGTTAATACAAATTTGACATAAGAAAATTTACCATATTGTTTCTATATAATACAGTATGTCATATTTAGGAGGGTGAGATAAGGTTCCTTTTGTCTTAAAAAAAGAAAAATTCCCATATTGCAGCTAAACTTCATTTTCCCAACTTTTCACTCCCTCCTTGTAATAGAATTATACATCTATGCCCTTTCTGTGTGGTATGTCCTGCCGGAGGAGACAGAGTTTATTTCCCTACTCCATTGATGTAAGATTTGGCAATGTATCTTGCTTTGGACAATGAAATATTGATTGATAGATGAGCAGCAGGTTTAAATGTGCTCAGATGGTTTGGCTTTTGTCTCTTGCAATTCTGCCATCCACCATGAGAAGAACATTGCACAAGTAGCTTCTGGCCTTAGAATATCGAAGACATGCATTACACATATGAACTTGAGTCTGGAGTCCAGCCTGGCTCAGCCAAACCTAGTCAAGATAAGCTGAAATGCAGCCTACCCATAAACCCATGGGCAAGAAATATAAAGTTTGTTATTGTAGAGCTACTGAAATGGAGGGGGTTTTCAGCATTATCACTGCAAGAGTTCTCTAATACACCCTGGTTAGTTGTACTGCCATTTGGTCATGGTATTATATAATTCTTAACTATAGAAATTTTGCCTAATAGTGTAGATAGTATAGATCCAAGCTTGCCAAAATATAATAATAAAATTCATATGCAAGCCTTTTTATACTAAAATTTCTCAGTGGACACATTTATTGAGTATCTCCTACATGTCTAGTACTTTATTAAATCTAATACCAAACAATGTAGAAGCAGAAAATGGGTTTTTAAAGAAAAGTATAAAATGTATTCTGAGATGAAATGAAATATTTTTCATACTTGATTATTAACCCCTAAATACTTTATTTCAACTATGATTTTATACATAGACTCTGGCAAAAGATTTATCTTTCAGAAATTAGCTTGCATACTAATTTAATGCCAAATGCTTTGGGGCATGAGCTGACCCCAGCTTATGGGTAATTTGTCTTATGAGTTACATGATTTTCATTTTTTCTCATCTATTTTTGAAGTTCCTTCTCTTTGGTTCAAAGCAGGAGGGACAGCAGTGTGTTGTCCAAGGGAAGACCTGAGATGGGAAACTTGGCATTGAGTGCTGTGTTAATCACTGTTTATGTGATTCAGCAAGTTGCTTATTTGCTCTGAACTCAGTGTCCCCATCCATCAAATGGGGACATTAGTAAATTCTACTTCATAAAGTAGTTTTGAAGAACAAATGTAGTAATATACACGAAAACACATTGTAAAGTGCTTTAAAATTATAAGAGTGTTATATTTCTAGCCTAAACATTCTTTCCAGGAGAAATAAGAAAAAAAATAAAATAAAAGACTTAGCTGTCTTGTCTTGTCTTAAAGGGCCATATGTATCTGTAATTAAGTTTTTTCCAATCATACCAAAACTGTTTTTTGTTTTGTTTTGTTTTGTCTTCCCATTTTGGTTTAATGTTAATATTTTATCCTTCCCTGCCCTAATAATTGATTGTAAGGAGAGGATGAGCTTGTTCTATTCTTTTCTCTTTCCATAATTGATATTGTTGTCTCTTGCTTCAAACAGTAGTGAGTGAGGTTACTTAATCAGCATGTCTTTTGTTAGCTTTATCAATCTCCAGATTCAGCTGTCTTTTAGCTATTCCATAGCATCAACAGAATGTAGTATTTTAATAGTCAAATCAAACAGAAAATGGTTTAATCACAGTTAATGTGTTGTGGTGAAAAAAGAATGGTTGTTGAAGTCTATCAATCCTACAGTTCAGTCTTGGCTGCTTCTCTTACAACCTTCTCCTAAATCTTTCTGAGCCTCATTTTCCTTGCTTGTAAAATAATGATAATTCCAATTTCATGGGGTTATTCAAATGATTAAATGAGATCCATAAATTGACTACTCAAAATTTTGAACTTTGAAGCAGAGAAATCTCATAAACACTGTAAATTACAGTCTCCAGTCTGCAAAATAGTGGCCTGTTAATTTTTCCTTGCCTTAAATTTGTTTATGGTCCAAAGTAAGTTTTGGAAATATTTTTGAAAATGCTTCACTGGCTTCTTTTCAATAGTCGGCATTGAATTTACTCTCTACAAAGTGAAGAAGCAGAAGTCAGGTGGTACTGACAAAATGCACTTCCTGTGGCCCTCTAATGCAATCAACCCATAAATCCAAGGAATTCATTTAAGAAAATGCACTATATTTGAGTCCTCTCTCCTTAGCCCATGGTAGGTTTTCTCGGTCTTTCTTCTCAAGGACAAAATATAAAATTTATTCATGTGGGGAAAACAAAATATTTTGGGTTAAAAGTCTGCCTGGTTAGATCTCTCAGTATAACATCACATTCTCAAAGAGACAATTTCAGTGAAAACAACACATCTCATTTTGTTTTCTTTACCAACACAATTTTTTAAAAAAAATTAAAGCAATATCTTATTTTTAGAGAGCAAAACCTAAATCCAAAATACACTTCATTGTTCAAGTAGATATGGAAAGGCTGTCAAATCTATATCATTATAAATCTCAGAGATTTCTTGTGAATTGAAGGAAATAAAACCAAGCCTTTGCTCCCTTTTTCAACAAATAAGGCACCATTCCTAGCACAGTTTCTGGAATCTAATAAAATGTTCCACACATTCTAGGCCTATGTAATGGTAAGAATTTTCATGGTAAGTCACTCAGACTTTTGTATTAATTAACAGACATAGTTTGAAAGTGTAACATTTGAGATTTAGAGCCTATTACTAGAGGCCATGGACAATGGGGGTTTGTTGGTTAGACGTTTGAGACAAGACCCACTTAAAGTATCACTGTGAAGTAAACTTTCCATTGTCTGGCTGACTTTGTTGTTGTTGTAATAGAGAAGGGACCCAAAGTCTTCTCCATCAGAAAGCCTGCTCAACTCCACTCCTAAGGTTGCTTTGATCACTCCTTCCCCAAGGCTCCCATCAAACTTCAACACTCTCCACTGTGGTACCCTAGCACTGTATTATAGGGACTTAGTTACCGTCCCTACGTTCTCTTTCATTAGACTAGCATCTCTTCTAGGGAGGTCACAAATGGGCTTCATCCATCAGTGTTTCCACAGCACTTAAAACAGCTAGCACACGGTAGGCATCCAGTATTTGAATTAAGTTTGTTGGATGGATGGATGAATGAACAAATCTCAAGGGGATTGAAGCTTCACTGCTTTTCATTGGATTCTTCTGTCTTCCTCATCTCTTCTGAACTATCTTTCTGGCATCTGGAAACCATTAAAAACTGGGGAATAAGGAAAAGGTTCAAGGAACCAGAGTTAGCTGTCTTCCTACCCTCACATGTTAGAAAAGGCCTTTAAAACCCAAGAATTATCTTCTCCTTATTCTACTATCCATGCATGGAAGGTATGGGACACAGTGGGGCACCAGCTGCTGAGGAGAGATACTGGCAATTTTTGCTGTGCCACAGGGACCACCTATGAGTTGGACAAAGATCAGAATACAAAACTGGAAATCCTTCAGATTTTTCCAAGTTGTTTTTTTTTCCTCCTTTAAAGTTGTTGTCAATCAGAAATGCCTTCCAAGGTCATAATAACATGATTCAAGGATTGTTCATGCCACTGACTGTTCCCTGATTACTGCAGTCAATCAAGAATCCATTTTATATTATTTCAACATGTTGCTACTCAGTTTACTCAGCTGCATACCTAACAGGGTCTTTGATTAAACACATAATTTGGGATTCAAAGAGTACTGTCTCATTCACTTAGTACACATATCTCCCTTTGCAAATGACCCTCTAAGCACACCCTCTCCCACACCCCCAGCATTTCTCATTTGAAAGAAAATGTAACTCAGCTTTATAGGAAAAGAGACCTTTCTCTTCTAATTGCTTGTACTGTCTATTTTCTAGTCATGTCTTTCTTTGTACAGTACAGTTACAGAAAGTAAATGCAGTGCTCTTCCACATATGTTTTCAAGGTTTATTTTTTTTGTTCAAGTGACAATTCATTTGTTATTTTAATGGTAAGCTAGGGAATGTGGTGTTGATAGCAGCTGTTACCCTCTGTTCTTGAAGTTGGCAGCACAGATTCATCAGGGATCACCTACCCTGTTTACCCTCAAGCCCACGGTTGGAGAAAACTGCATTTATTGTTACAGCTCTTCAGCTGCAATTAAGAGGGCACCTGAGAATTTGTAAAACTTTTTGGTCCATTAGTTGGTGCAGTGTTAGTGCTATGGATAAAGGTTGTTGTTTGTATCTTTTAATTACCTAAGTTTAATTTATCCTAAAACAGAATTGGCTGGCTCCTTTTAGGTTTTCTGTAGTTGTAGAATTCCCAGTGACCTTACCTTGGAGAATGGCCTGGGGTTTATTTTGGTGGTTTATAACACTATTGTGTTGTGTTCACAAATTTGCATTTACTGTGTTTATTTTAGAATCATTCAACATTCTATTTTTTCTATGGGCTTTTGATACCTATTTGTAAGAGTATACGGTAGAAAGCATTAATATAATTGGATAGAATGAAGGTCCTTGATTAACAGGGTATGTACCTGTATTGGTTATCTACTACCACATTAATCCAGCATGATAAACCTCCCAAGTGGCTTACAACAATATGCATTTATTTAGCTGATCCAAGCAGGGCTTACCCCTGCATCTGCAGTCAGCTGCCGGTTGACCAGGCAGCTTTCTTGATATTGGCTGGGCTTGCTCAGATATCTCTGGGTATACTAGCTGTCAGCTGATCTAAGATGGCCTTTGCTGGGAAGACAGGACCACCTCAGCTCAGCTCCATTTGTCTTGGATTCTCCAGCAGGCTAGCCCAGGAATGCTCTCATAGCGTGGGCAAAGGGCAGGAGCAAGCAAGTCTTCTAGCACAAGCACTTGTCAAGCCTCTGGTTGCATCAAGTTTGTTAGTATCCCATTGGCCAAAGCAAGTCACATGACTTAGTCCAAAGTCAGAGGGGGCGGGCACTTCAACTTTATAGGACAAAGAGCATGGAAATAGGGAGGGGGGGGGAAGAACTGGAGCCAGTTTCTGCACTCAGTTGACTACAGAATCTTCTATTCTAAGCCTATATGAAGCCTGTTTCTGCTTTCCATGGATTGTGCACGTTTTCTCCCTTGCTTTCTTCCTCACAGATTTAAATAGCTTACTCTTTTTTTTTTTTTTATTCTGGGCTCATCTTTCTTATTTTCTCACCTGTTTTCCTTCTTGGTTAGCTTCCTTTCTTCAGTCTTTACCTCCTTTTCCTGTTTGCCTTCCCTCTACCCGATCTCCTTCCTTCCTACAGAGAAACTAAAAACAAACCAAACATTCTCATGCACACAGATAATTGTTTGAAAGGAGTACTTTTTTGGGTCCCTGGAGCTCTCATTACTGATTAACTCCTTAGAAAAGGAAATGCTGAAACCTCTATTTCTCCAGAAACTTAACAGTGTGGGTGGTTCTAGTGTGGGCAGGAAGGGAGAGAGTCAGACTTAAGTTGTCCTCAAAGAAGAAGAGAAAAAAAAACTGCATGAACCAACACAGAAGCAAAACCTAAATAGATTTCCCAACATTTTTTTAAAAGTTTTCTCCCAAATTTACCAACTGGAAATTTGAACTGGGCTTTTCTTGTTAATTAAGGGTTTAGAATAGAAGTGTACAGGTGGTATTTTGGTTGGTAGTATGTGGTGATAATCATTGTTGCCATAGCTACCCGAAAAGTGTTCAACAGAATATCACTTCATGTTGGAACTTCAAATAAAGGCTGTAAAAGTTCTATGCTCCTGATATAGATTTTATTTAAAGGAAAAAAGTCTTCTATATTCAGGCTAGAATCTGTTTCTTAATCTGTCCCTGAAAATATGGCTCAGTGTTCAAAACAGGTCAATTCAGGGGTAAGTAAATTTCTTTAATAGGTTTAAACTGCGTTCAGCTAGCTTCTTTTACAGACTTGGCTTACATTACACTAATTGGATAACAACTTAACAAAGTGAGATATATTAAGGTGATTTATTATGGTAAACATTTAATGAGGTTTTGGGCTTCTGACTTGTTTCAGGGAAAAGAGCCTTGCCATTATATAAAGCTCATGCAATGTGCCAATCCTTGATTCAGAAAAAAATGGATCTGTAAAAGCCTTGCATACAATAACATGTACTTCAAGAAGGCTCAAAGGAATTTTCTCAAATTCTGCTTCCATTAATCTGCCCTGGGACAGGCTGGGCTGGGTTCCATGTAGTTAATTCAATGTGAAATGGCAATTTTACTTCTCAAAACGTATTATGTACTATGTTTAAGACAGTGGGGAGTTTGATATGATTCCCCAGCCCTCTGACCCAAACCTACTTCTCTGCAAATTAGATTTCTTTTCTACCTACCTAAATGTTTCAATGAATCATTTCCCTATCAATGAGACCCTCTGAGCCTAAATTTCCTATCTGTAAAAATGAAGCTGTAATATCCACTTCCCAGTGCTGTCATAAGGATTGAAGGCAGTGTAAATGAAAGCAACTGATAAACTCTTAAGTGGCCTACAGATATAAAGTCTTATCATCAACACAAATGTTATGATAGGCATTGGGAAAACTCAGATTTCTCCCCAGGAACTTTGGTCCTTTGGTAAATGGTATGAATCCTTGGTGAGGGCAGAATTATTGGACAATAATTAAAGATAGTGAGAATCTGGTTTGTTTTCCATTTCCATAACATGGGTTTCAAGGTAGATACAGTCTCCAATAAGAGTTAATTTTCATGTTTTCTAAGCCAGCTCAAACAAAACTCTAGGGATAGGACAGCCAGGCGCAGTGGCTCAAGCCTGTAATCCTAGCACTCTGGGAGGCTGAGGTGGGAGGATCACTTGAGACCAGCCTGAGCAAGAGCAAGATCCCGTATCTATAAAAAATAGAAAAAATTAGCTGGGCATGGTGACGCAGGCCTGTAGTCCCAGCTACTTGGGAGGCTGAGGCAGGAGGATTGCTTGAGCTCAGGAGTTTGAGGTTGCTGTGAGCTAGGCTGATGCCACTGCACTCTAGCCAGGGTGACAGAGTGAGATTCTGTCAAAAAAAAAAAAAAAACAAAAAACAAAAAACAAAAAAACACCAAACCCAAACCCACAACTCTAGGGATAGGAAGATTTGAAGGTGCTTGACTACAAATTTGAGGCTGCACCACCAGAGGGATTTCAACATGAGGGGATAGACAGTGATCCCACGAACTGTTTGAAATTATGACACTCTATCAATTCGCTTAATTTCTCACACTGGCTTGAAAAGGGGCTGCACAGCATGTATTTATACACCTTGAAATTAAAGTGAGTTTGAAGAAATTTTGGTTTGAGAGGTTCTTAGAATTTTTGAGATCCCAAGCCATCACCAAAACAGGAGTTGAGATTATTTGTCTGGAGACTGCAACAAGACTTCATGCTGGGTTAGTGACCAGTGGGACTCCGGGTAATTGGCTGTGTCTACTAACAAATGGTGTTTGTGCTGCTGCTTCCTAGTCTCTGTTGAAGTGGAACAAACAGAGCTGGTCCAACTGATGTACGTAGATGGTTATGTTACTCTCTGGAGAGAAGGTTTCCAGCTCCTAGGTGACTCGTAGAAAGATCTCTTCATTGTTTGGCATAGCTTTATTTACAATTACATTATTGTTATTATTTGTATGTTTAAAAATGTAACTCCTTGTGCAATTGTGCCATCAGATTCACGTGAGGGTTAGGGAAATGGATGCATTTCTGTTTTGATGTTGAGGTGATCTAGCATAGCTTGGGAGATTTTAAAAGGTGTCTGCATGCTGTATATGTGTAATACTTTATACAATATAAATTCTAGGTATATAATATAAAGTTGCATTGTTCAACATTGCAGGCACTAGGCACATGTAGCTATTTAAATTTAAAACCACTTAAGAATAAAAAATTCACTTCCTTAATCACACTAGCTGTATTTCAAGTGTTCAGTAACCACATGTGGCCAGTAGCTACTGAGTTGAACAGTACAGAATCAAAACATTTCTGCCATCACAGAATGTTCTATTAGATAGTGCCTGTATAAAGAAAGATGGGAATATTTTCCTCCATTAACCAAGATGTGAGTTATCTTAGGAAAAATATTAAGAGGCTTTAGTATTTTATGTCCTTGGAGGGAAATATAAAATATTTCCATTTACCTGCTTCAAAATTAAGAATATGAGCCATAAAACTTAATTGAATAGCTACAACAAATTGTAAAATGCGAATATAGTTTCCTATTATAATAGGGTGCAGAGGGAAAGAGATTAGGGACATTAAGAGAGGGACAGAGGCAAACTCAGTCATCTAGATTACCCACACATATGCACACAGAGACAGATGGGGAAGGAGAAGGATGCATAGACGTGGGGACCCTGAGACAGAAAGGGATGAGGGGAGCAAGGAGAGGGGAAAGAGAAACAGAGGAATTAGAGGAAAAGACAAGGAAGATTTCACCGGCTCTAAGGTGAGTGTTTGCTGAAGGTCACAGATCAGAGGTCAGTGTTGCTGAGAGTTAGCACCTTTCATCTTCTGCCCTACGACTTATTGATGAGCCTCTGCTCCCAGCATTGGAAATGCTCTGAAGTTGGCTCCCTGGAGCAGATGTTTTCAGTCTGGTCCATAGAGTCCTAGAGTGGCAGTTCTCAGCCTGTGACTCCCAGACATAGCAGCATCAGCATCACTGAGAACCTGTTAGAGATGCAAATTCTCAGGCCCCACCCACCCAGAATAATGAAATCGAAACTCTAGGAAGCCCCGAGGGAATTCTCATGCTCTCAAGTGTGAAAACCACTGTTGCAGAGTTACAGGTGAAAATGGGAGAGTCTATAAACTTGAAATGTTATGTAGTTTTTCCATGTATTCTTTCTAGAGAGAGGATTCCTAGCTTTCATCAAGTTCTCAAAAAATGTGACCCTGAAACCCCCCCATCCCCATTTGAAAACACTCTCTTATATTCTACACTATGATAAGCAGAGACCAGTGCCAAAGTAAAATGGATTCTCCTTTGTGCTTTGCGTTTTAGTAGTAGTGACCAGCCAGAAGAAATCAAACTGAGAGCCGGGTCAGGTTGGAGTCTCACCTTCTACCCTCTTGTTTTAGGAATTTGACCTGATTTTTGTTCTCTAAAAATTGTTTTTAGAGCTTGGCAATAAAGATGTTATAGTTCAGAGTCAAAATGTGCAGGTCTCTGATGTAAAGGAAAAATAAAAATCTAAGGACCCCCCCAAAATTCATTATGCCAAAAGGGAGAACTGAGCCTGAGAACTGAGTCACACAAGCACCACCAACCTCCCCCCAATGAAGTACAGGGGTCCTCTTTTGAGAAATGAAGGGGCTTAGAAAATGACTGAACAGGATTTTTGTTTGTTTGTTTGTTTCTTTGGTAGACAGGGTATGGGAGGGAGAAAAGAAGCCTGGCTGGCAAGGTGGTCTTGTTATGCAGATAAGCCTCAGAATAACAGCCCTCCTGGAAATGTTTTTATTCAGACATTTAAGGGTGTCAGACTCTCAGCAAACCTGTCTTAGGTCAAATAGGCGGGGCCTGGCTGCATTTAACAGAGATTCTCTACAGACGCACATTTCTCCCCCAGCCTCCCCACCTAGACCGCCTTACACCATTACTCCTGTGTGCCCGCAGCCATCTCAAAATATATCAAAGAAATATATTTTGGGTTAAAATATTTATTTCCTTCAGCCATGAGAAAGAATCCCTTCAAGATATACAGTCCCTATAACATGAGTGAATGCCAATTATAACCTTAGGATTGTAGCTAAATAAACTCTTAAATGTCAATTATAAGTTTATCTCCACAGATGCAAACCGAGGAAGAGATATGATCACTCTTCTACCCACTCTGAGAAGACCACAACATTGACTATTTCCTCTACCCCCTTTTTTGAATGTTCATCTTATCCTATGTAGATTTACTGAGCACCAAATAGAACTTCAGGAGAATACCCTCAGTTGCCTCACTGCTCACCTCCTTCACCCCTCCCTTTTTCCTGTGCACCTGCTTTTCCTTTAATTGTGAAGTTCTCAACATCTTCTATGGAAGGGAAGACTTATCCACAACAGATACTTTGTGGGCTGTGCTTTTCCTGGGCACATCCTTAAAATCTTGGCTTAATAAGCCTCAATTGAGCATGACTCTCCTTTCCAGTCACTTATTATTTAACACTGACTTAGGGATTAGAATAGAGCAGCCTTTCAGGAAGGAAAAAGCTTCCTTTGTTTGCATATCCTACCTTAAGTAGATACGGAGGAATTTGAAGGCTCTAAATAAGAAATCCAGTCTTCCCCACCTGGCATATTGCTGTACTTGCCTTGGGTGAATGGGGAGTTTTCTAGGTGTAATTAGTTATCATCTATTAAGTAAGGCCATTTATTAAGTACTGCACCCTGTGGGACCTTAATACTCTGTAATTGATGATGACAGCAGAGGCAGCATCCTTTTCAGTTGGTGCAGTTTCTGGGTAGGCTGCTGTTCTATTGACTCCATGGTGGTCTACAGCTTATGGAAGTTTTTGTGCTTGGGGATATAATGCCTAATAGTGATTTCTCAGAGTTTTCAATTTAGAGAGCGATTGGGTACACTCCAGTGGCTCAAGCAGCTGTTGTAATGGTGACTTATCCAGCTCAGTGTTAATCCCAGCCCTGTAGGACTCCAGATCTTCAAAGGAGTACCTAATCAGTATATGAGGTGTTAGCACTGGCTAAATGTAGAGACTAGGTTCTGCATGTGACCAAGTATAGGGAGATATTACCAAGCAGAAGAAATTATTCCATTTTCTTTTTTTCCCCCAATTCATCTAATATTGTAATGGCTAATGCACATTGAACCATTTTAGTAGATAATATATATTGATTGTTCACTGTGTGACAAGCATTGTGTTCAGTACTGTACAAACATTTTCTGATTAAATGTCACACCAATCCCCCTAATTAGATACATTGTCACTCTTGGTGATGAAGATATCAAGTTTAGTGTAGTTCAGTAAGGTTAACACTGTCACACAATGTATTTGTCAGGATAGGCCAAGAGCTGTAACAAACAACCCTAATATGCCTGTGGTTTTAAATTTTCTTTCCTGCTCACATCCAGTCCCATACAGGTTAGTGGGGATGGGGGAAATGGAGTTCTGCTCCGTACAGTTATTCAAGGTTGCTTCTTTCCTTCTTATGGCTTCACCCTCCTCTGGGTCCTCAGATTCCTCTCTTCACAGGTGGCAGATGGGGAAAGAACAGGAAGAATTGCACATGGGAGGTTTTGATGGGCCAGGCCTGAAAAAGGCACACATCACTTCTATTACAGAACTTTGTCACAGGGCCACAGGGCACTACAATGGAGGAATGTTGTGCAGATATGGTACTCAGGAAGGAGAGAAAAGCAAGGAGACTGTTGAATACCAGCAGCTTGTAAGCAGAAGACCTGGGACCCAGACTCATATTTATCTAAGTTTGAAGCCCTCTTCATTTTGGAAGCAAAACTGACATTTTACCATGCCTCCCTTATGAATAAGTGTATACATCGTGTTTTGCAGTTAGAGGGAAAAACCACTTTGTACCCTGCAATAAATCAGATATAATAAGGTAACCCTATCTAGTTCTCTAGTTCTGATCTCACAATGGATGGCATTTTGCACGTTTCCTATATGCCTGGACTCATCTGGCTAAACAACTTTAGCCCTGACTTTGGCAATGCTAATATCTAAAGATATGACACAATCTTTGTGGATTTGACAAGCACATATTAGAAAGTTGCTGTTTTTCTACCATGAACAGACTAATATCAATCTTACCTTTTTTCCCTGTTAATACACACACATACACACATTTTTCAAACTATTCCTTTTGAAGTCTGACTCCTTTGTATTTTATTACAAGAAACCTTCTATTTTCCAAATGCTTTTGTCTTTGAGTGTTTTTCTGACATTACATCAGTTCTCACTTTTAAATTTATTTCAAACAAATTATTTTCATGTTGGATGTATTTTTAATACAGTGGAGGAGCTTGCTGTTTAAAAAAACCCTCCTCTTCATATTTCCCTTAGCTGAGTAAATGGCATGAGCACTTTAATCAAGTGAATAGTTCCTACATAATTTGTATGTCATTTTGAATAGCAGAGATTTCATATTCAAATGCCCTCATGGATCATGAAGGTTCTAAGTATTTGAAATGACTACATCCAAAGCAATAGGGAGTGGTAGGGACTATGGGTAACTGGAAAATGCATGCCTCACTTAAAGGCATACAAAGTCAAAATTATTAAAATTACTGGTGAGGAGAAAATGTGCATATAAGTTGAATTGAGCCAATACACTTCTATGTAAAATGGCATGATGTGATTTTCAACCATTTTCTAAAACCAAAATACATACTTGATAAGATATCATAACCTAAAGTATCAAGAGCATGACCAAATTACTGTTTAAAAAAGTCTATATATGAGTTTGCCCCCCTTTTATATTTAATACAGACATACTTTGATTTATTGCACTCCACTTTATTGTGCTTTGCAGATATTTCATTCTTTACAAATTGGAGGTTTGTGGCAACCCTGCATTGAGCAACTCTGTCAGCACTATTATTCCAACAGCATGTGCTCACTGTGTGTGTCTATGGCACTTTTGGTAATTCTCTTAATATTTCACAATTTTTCATAATTATTGAATCTGTTATGGTCATCTGTGATCAGTGAGCTTTTATGTTACTATTGTAACTTTTTGGGAACAGCACGAACTGCACCCATATAAGCTGGTGAACTCAATCGATACATGTTGTGTCTGTTCTGACTGCTCCACCAGATAGGCAGTTCTCCCATCTCTCTTCCTCTCCTCAGGTATCCCTATTCTCTGAGACATGATAATATTGAAATCAGGCCAATTAGTAACTACAATGGCCTTTAAGCATTCAAGTGAAAGGAAGAATCACAGGTCTTTCACTTTAAATCAAAAGCTAGAAATGATTAAGCTTAGAAGGGCATGTTGAAGGCTGAGATAGGCCAAAAGCTAGGTCTTTTGCACCAGTTAGTCAAGTTGTGAATGCAAAGAAAAAGTTCTTAAAGGAAATTAAAAGCCTTCCTCCAGTGACTGTAAGGATAATATCATAAGAAAGCAAAACAGCCTTATTGCTGATATGGAGAAAGTTCTAGTGGTCTGCATAGATCAAACCAGCCACAACATTCACTTAAGTCAAATCCAGAGCAAGGCCTTAACTCTCCTCAATTCTATGAAGGTTGAGAGAGGTGAAGAAGCTGCAGAAGAAAAGTTGGAAGCTAGAAGTTGGTTCATGAGGTTTAAAGAAAGAAGCCATCTCCATAACAGAAAAGTGCAATACATGAATAAGTGTATATATGATGTTTTGCAGTTAGAGGGAAAAACCACTTTGTACCCTGCAATAAATCAAGCATCAAGTGCTAATGGAGGAGCTTCAGCAAGTTATCTAGAAGAACTAGCTAAGATAATTGATGAAGGTGGCTACACTAAATAACAGATTTTCAATGTAGATAAAAACAGCCTTATAATAGAAGAAGATACCATCTAGACTTTCATAGCTAGAGAAAAGTCAATGTCTGGCTTCAAAGGACAGTCAGATTACCTTATTAGGGGCTAATGCAGCCCCTAATGAAGCCAATGTTCATTGACCATTCAGAAAATCCTAGGGCCCCTAAGAATGATACTAAGTCTACTCTGCCTGTGTTCTATAAATGGAACAACAAAGCCTGGATGATGGCATATCTGTTTACAGCACAGTTTACTAAATATTTTAAGCTCACTGTTGAGACCTGCTCAGAAAACAAGATTTCTTTCAAAATATTACTGTTTGTGGACAATGTACCTGGTTACTTAAGAGCTCTGATGGAGATGTACAAGGAGATTATAATGCTGTTTTCATGCCTGCTGATACAACATCCATTCTGCAGCCCATGGATCAAAGAATAATTTTGACTTTCATGTCTTATTAAAGAAGTACATTTTATAAGGCTGTAGCTGCCATAGATAGTAGTTCTTCTGATAGATCTGGGCAAAGTAAATTGAAAAACTTCTGGAAAGTATTCATCACTCTAGATGCCATTAGGAACATTTGTGATTCATGGGAGGAGGTCAACATATCAACATTAACAGGAGGTTAGAAAAAGTGGATTCCAACCCTCATGGATAACATCGAGGGGTTCAAGACTTTAGTGGAGGTAGTCACTGCAGATGTGGTAGAAATAGTAAGAGAACTAAAATGGAAGTGTAGCCTGAAGATGTGAGTGAATTGTTGTAATCTCATGATCAATCCTGAATGTATGAGGAGTTGCTTCTCATGGTTAAACAAAGAAAGTGGTTTCTTGAGATGGAATCTGCTCCTGGTGAAGATGCTGTGAACATTGTTGAAATGACAACAAAGGATTTAGAATATTATATAAACTAAGTTGATGAAGCAATGTCAGGGTTTGAGAAGACTGACCCCAATTTTGAAAGAAGTTCTGTGGGTAAAATGCTAAAAAAACAGCATCACATGCCACAGAGAAATCTTTCATGAAAGGGAGAGTCAATTGATGTGGCAAAGTTCATTATTGTCTTATTTTAAGAAATGGGCACAGCCACTCCAAACTTCTGCAACCACCACTCTGATCATTCAGCAGCTATTAATGTCCAGGCAAGACCCTCCACCAGCAAAAGGAGTATGAATTGCTGAAGGCCCAGATGATGGTTAGCAATTTTTAGCAATAAAGTATTTTTAATTAAGGTATGTACATTGTTTTTTTAGACATAATTCTATTTCACACTTCATAGAGTAAATGTACTATAAACACAACTTTTGTATGCACTGTGAAACCAAAAAATTCATGTGACTCTCTTTATTGCAATATTCACTTTATTGCAATGGTCTGGAACCTAACCGGCAGTATCTCTGAGGTATGCCTGCATGTAATTTATGGTGACTGTCTGTATTTCCTCCTTTAAAATTCTATTGATAGTATCTCCCTATTCCAAAATTTAACTTTTTTGAAGGAAATACATAAAGCATTTAAAATGTGGAGCCAGGAATAGGACTCATCATGTAATCCTTACTTTTTCTCAGGAACTAATCCATTCTTGTAATATTTTCCTGCATGTTAGTTGGAGTACTCAGTCTCCTGTGGTGGAAGTATAGTTGAGCCATACATAATTGCCAGTGTTCAAACACTTTTTTAAACTTGCAAAACCAGCAATTTCCTGTGGTTCATGTAATGAAGACTCCAATATTCACTGAAAAGTTTGGAAATATACATTCTTCTCTCTGCCCAGGAATTACTGGTTTAAAATTCATTGGCCCTAATTTAAGAAAGATAAACTGCTTAGATTTTAGCAAATAGATCTAAAAGTTGGAAAGAAAGGACATATTGCTGTTCTTATCTTCTACTCTGGAATTTTGTTAATTGCAGAAACATCATGATCATAGTCGAGAACCAGGTCCCTTAGGCCTGTGTACCCAGCATGAAGTAATTGATTTGGCTACTGTCATTTTCTCTATCTCAATGATTGAGGACAGCTAGCCTCACTTCATCTTTAATTGGGAAAGTTTTTAATACACCTTTATGGTATTGCCACTGGGTTATGAAAACTTACCTCCTAATGGCAGAGCATTCTTTGAGACTTAGTGGGCACAACAGTACTCTGCATTAGGTAAGCCCACCACCACATCAGTGAATTCCTAATTAGTGGAGAGATGGAGATAATACTGCCACATTATCCACCCTAATCATAGTGGTGGACCATATATAGTGCAGAGAATGGAAAATACAGCGGAAAAAATATTCAAGGGCTGATACACTCTGTTACATTTTTTAGAATTAAGTGGATAGGAGGAACACAAATATTGCTAATTAAAATGAAGAGAGAGATGGCTTTAACACTACTCACCTTAAAACATGTGATTCTGGTTCTGGAGAGCACAGAAACCCCACTTGAGGCAGTGATTTCTGGCTTCTGTCATTAAGCTATGTTGCAAAGACATAAATTTGCATGGTGGTGGTGGAAAATTAAAGCAGAATGCACATACACATACATCACTGGAGTTCGAAGTAGATAACAATCCGGTCTACTTGAGCTTGTGGCAAAACCAGTAGGGAGACCAAACCAGTGAGGCCTAGGGTTCTGAATTGAATGCTTCCTCTAAGCTCAGATTTTGAGAAATAGCTGTTAGCCTGATGCTGGTCATGAGCATCTATAGGAAGGACTAGTAAAGGTATGCCATAACCTTTCCGTTGGATGTTTCTAGTCTGAAGGCAATATTGCCAGCCAGGCAATGCAGGACTTGTCTTCACACAAAGTTGACCATGCCCAAATAGCTTACATGGATAAGAAGAAATGGTACACCCAGGCATTGGCTAAGTCAGTCACCACAGAAGTTTGTGCCTTTTAGAAAAGTGCCAAATAGTGTATAAATGGAAGTGTGTTGGAGCCCATCTTATATATCCCTCAAAATGACATTAGCTCTGGAAGAGAAAGAGCAGGCATAATTTATTGATGGGGCAGTGAGGTATCTTCATAGTGCATGCTATTGGAAGGCAGTGGCCACTTACCCAATAATTTGATGCTCCTTGACAGAAGGGAAGACAAGAACATCATCTCAGTGGACAGAAATAAGTATTATAAGTTGGTTCTGTGAATAAGCCAGTTAAGGAGAAAATCATAACACCATGAGGTACAGGTATTTGGGCTGTTACAATGGGTTTGATAGAATGGCTAGAACCTAAAAAATTCAGGAATGCATTATTAGGAGAAATTCCTATTGGGGCAAGGTCTATGGCAAAACCATAAATAGCCAACTAGCATGCTGAACTTATAATCAACAAGTTATGGCACTCTAAACTAAGGCCACCCCTTTGGCTCAGAGGAATGCTCAATGTGTCCTTTCTTACCTGACAGGTCACGAACCATCAGGATAGAGAAGATGTGTCATGATGTTGCTTTGGGTTCAGGATCACATGGTTCTAATATTGAGAAATGAATAGATGCATGATTGGAAGGTGGCCTACAGGCCAACAGTCATGGCCCAATGTAAAGCATCAGTATGAATATCTATTGACTTGAGGGACAGGATTGGCAGGCAGATCATGCAGGTCCTATGTAGTCAGCACTAGGGTCTAACTCAGTAGACATCTTGTTCAGCTGAAAAGCTCCAGCTTGTATGCAACAGTGGAAGCTGGAAAGCCCATTAGCAACTATGCTCCCATTCTCTTTGCATTCCCTTCATCTGAAAACAATCTCTGCATTTGTTTGACTTACTCTATGCCTCAGGGAGGCTGACCTCTGACCTGTACCACTCAGCTTCCTTGGCTGGCTGGCTTCTACCAAAGAGAGGCTCCCTTCAGGAGATTGGAGGTGAGAGAAGAGAGTGGTCTGGCCTAGCTCACTTGTTTATTTGAAATCTGTGAAGAGTGCACTTGCAGTCTAGACCTCATACTTAGTGAAATAGTTCATTTGTTAAGAGAGGTGAAGGCAGCATTGCTCTGAATGCTTCCTCCCCTAACAGCATCCGTGGCATGCTGTGATATTTACACAGTAACACTCTTAAGTGAAATGCGTTCAAGAAACCCTGTGGTTTCTCATATCTACAATGGCAAACATATACTATCCCTCAGGGTTTTAATATTTGCCTGGGTATAGTTAACAAATGTCAAGACTAGTGGTGCATGGCTTACAGCTGAGATATTCTTAACATTCATTCATTAATTCAACAAGGATTTATGGAGGTACTTCTCTGGGCAAGACACTGCACTAGGCACGCTGGGGAAAACAGATGGATAAGACAAGTACTGCCCTGGCATAAACAATAACCCATTAATATGGATTCGGGAATTAGGCATGGGAAGAGGACACAGTCCACAGACATTATAATACAGCACTCATACATGTCTTATGATTAGAATAAAATGAAATTCAGAAAGAAAGTTTGAAGGATGATGGGACTTAAAAGAAGAGAGAAAAAACAAATAAGAGGGAGCATGAAGAAAAGATATTGGGAAGTTGCAGTTTCTGTAGGCCTTGGAAGGCAAGTAAGGAGTCGTAAAAGCATGTAGATTGGTGTGGGGGAGAGAATGTTCAAGACACTGGGAATATGTGAAGAGGCAGTTAGTAAATACAAAGTGCATTTAGAAAGGGCAAAGGGATGCAGTGTATCTGCTATGACCAAAAGAGAAATTTAATAGGTCTTGAAATTCAAATGAAATACAGAAATGTATACAAAACCACAATTACCTTAACCACATAAAAATGCCTAAACAAAGATTGGGAGAAAATAGGCCAATACATTAACCATAGTTATTTTTTATGTGGAGGGATTTTGTGTATATATTTTATATATACTTTCTGATCTGAATGTCAGCTTGATACAGTTATTGAATAGAATAGTGATAATACATAGGGACATTTAGGGAGAAGTTTAAATTTAGCTTATATTTTGTGTGACTTTGACTTTGTTTCTTTACTGTTAAAATTAGAGATGTATCATTGTTGACATTGTGTTTCAAAGAGAAAGGAGTTACCTGTGACATAACAAAATACTATATACTGGGTGGCTTAACAGAAATTTATTTTCTTATAGTTCTGAAGGCTGGAAGTCGGAGATGAGGGTGCCAGCATGGTTGGGTTGTGGCAAGGGCTCTCTTGCTGGCCGCCCTCTTGCTGTCTTCTTACATGGTGGGAAGAGAGTGAAGGCAAATTCTTTGGTGTCTCTGCTTATAAGGGCACTAATCCCCTCATGACCCCCCCCCCCATGACCTCATCTAAACCTACTTACTCTCAAAGGCCCCATCTCGAAATACCATCACATTGGTGGTTAAAGCTTCAACATATAATTTGGGGGAGGGGGTACAAAATTCAATCCATAGCATTATATGAGGTGGCATTGCATACTAAGCCTATATTGAAACTCCTATTGAAGTACTCAGGAATTTCTAAAACATTGGCTTCTAATGACTTTTGGATACCTCTTGTGAATCTCCCCTTTCCTCTTAGCCCACCCTTTCTTCAGCCATCACTGTGACAACCAATATTTGGCACATATAACCAGACAGCATGTGGCCTTTGTTGCCTGGATGTACAATTAGAAAGTATGAGGGAGTTAATCCCTGGGGAAGCACTTGACAAGCAGGGGGATGGAAGCCAGTGGGTAAAAGTACCTCTCTTCCATTTCCTGGGCAGACAATTCTGAAGTGTGTTTTACATAGGTCCATAGTGGATTAAGCCTCAGTTGCCCACTGCAGTGACCAGCTTGATAATGCACCTTGTATTGGCTTTTTCTTTTCCTGTTTTGTTCTTCTCTGTCCCTCTTTTCTGCTGTCTGGGATCATGTCCCCAAATGAACTACCTGTCTCGGATTGCTTTCTGGGTGGCTTTTTTTTTGGGGGGGGGGAGACCCAGGCTAAGACAAATAATATGCTACCCTTCCCACCTACCATATTTCAAACATGACTAATTTACTTTGTAACCAAGACTTTTTGACTTTGAAATATACCCTTCTACTAACACAAGGTCTTTTATGAGGGATATTAGAAATGACAAAGGAAGCCAAAGTCAAAGCTAGAAATATGTATGCTTATCACCCAAAAGAAAAATCTTAGGTTAGAGATCAGTGAGTCTCAAACTTATCTGCTCCCTGGAGTCATCTGAAGAGTTTCTAAAATTACTGATGCAAGTATCCTTGGGAGATTGTGATTTAATTGGTCAGGGATGTGGCCTGAGTGTTGAAAATTTAACACATTAACTACCACGTGAGTTGTATTTAACTCATGCTAGTTTTGAGCCCAGGGCCTCATGAAACAAAACCTGGGGAAAACACTGCAGTTGGTTTGTGAAAATCTTACTTGTTGGTGTTCTTATTGTTACAATTAATATTGACAAATTAATTCTAAAAACATGGATTAAATGAATGGAAGTCAATAAATTTTGTTTTTCATTGAATTAGAAAGGATTGTTTTGTTTTTTTTTTTAAAAGCTTTTATTCTGTTTTTGTAATAAAATGCTGTGGCCCTAAGGAAAATTTTTTTTTTCTAATGGGGCAGTGAATGTGTTACAATGTTCCCTAGGTGATTCTATGTGCAGATAAGTTTGGGAGCCACTGATCTAGATCAGGGATTAGTAAACTATGGCTTGTGGGTCAAATCTGGCCCATTGCCTGCCTGTTTTTGTACAGCCCACAAGCTAAGAATGGTTTTTACAATTCCAAATGGTTGAAAACAATTATCTAAAGAAGAATAATATTTTGTGACAGGACCATAATCAGTTGCCCTACAAAATTGTATCTCCTGGGGAAAGGGACGTTATGTTCGCTAAATTGTACGGTCACTACATTTGATTGTGTATGACAATACCAGGTCAGACATTTAGCATTAAAGATCAGGAAAAACAACCCACCCACATGGGCCTGCTCCATATACATGCTTTTTCTTAACAAAAGCAAAACCACAAATGAATATGATAAGAAAAATACCTTTTGTAAAGCTTTTGCGAAGCTAAGGAGGAAGGAATATTCTAGCATGTTTCCTTTTAGGTAATCTTATATGTGCATGTATAGTTTCAGTTTTAGCAGAGTTAGAATGCATAGTTCTCCCTCATAACAGCTTTAACATGGATTTTTCTAGCTTTTCCTAGTGGTGGCAGAGGTGGGAGGGGGAGTAGATGGGTAGTCTTTAGAAAGCTAAATTTATGGTCATTTATACTTATTGTTTCCTCTTATTTGTGTGCATGAATTACAGGAACAGGCACACAATGTGTTTGGCCTTGGGCTATATAGGGAATGAAGTCACCCAGGCTGGATGACAAAGGCTAACAACAGTGTTATTAGTAATGAAATAAACTCAGGTCTACTCAATCAGTAGTGTGGACTAAGTGGATTACGTTATTGTTTAAAAGCTGTTGGAGACCATAGCACACTAGGAGACTGGTTTATGATCTCTTCTTTATTCCATGGCACCCTTCTTGTCTATTTATATCACTGCTTATAAGAAATCTGGAAATAAAAATGCAGTCCAGCTACAATCAATGATAATTATCTATTTTGTTTTTAATCCATACCTGTAGGGCTAATTGGATGTAATGTGTGCTTGTGATAATGTTCAGATGCAAACACTGAAATGCAAAGAAGCTTAAGGATTTGGTCACAGAAGCAATGTCAAAGAAAGAGCCAAAATAGAAGTCTTCCTATTGTACAACTAAGTACACAGCACTCCTTCTCTCAGATGTTTCCTTATTTTAACTTTAAAGTTTTCAGAGTCCTTGTAACTAAATAAAGCATATTGAATCCAAACTGAATGACTGGGGGCAACACAATGAGCACATGACAGGACATTTGTCTCTAAATAAGTGACTGGCAATGGTTGATATGATAAAACTGGTAGTTTAAAATATGGTGTTTAAAAACCTAATTAAATGTGGTCTCTGAATTTCATATACAAATTATTCCCTTGGAAAATCTGTGTTATCTGACTTTGATACCATAGCCTGCTTGGAAAAGCTGCCTTAACTTTAGAGAAGAGGTTTTGGCTATATATAAATAAGCTTTAAAGTTTAAATTTCTTTTTCTTTCCTGAAAAGAAGGAATGTTTCAAAGTGGTAAAATAAATGAAAAATAGCCCATTCCACTTGAGATGTGAAATGGTTGCCCCAGTTCACCCATAACATTCTGAAAGATGGGGAGCAGGGCTGCTATAAGGAAATAGCCCTCTCCTTGTTAAAACGGAATCTGGGACTCCAAAGTTTAGCTCTGGAAAGTGAATCTCCCTGGTGTGATGGGGGAGAGGGAATGGCTAACTTAATGACCTGATTTGTTCACCTGAATTTCACTTTCCTCTTGGGTTCTTTTGCTTGGCTTCCTGTTCACGTGATCACACTGATCTTAGGTGTGTGTGTTGCTTCCCTCTTAAACTCTGGCCCAAGTAGCAGTTGGTTGGAATTTACCAATAAATTTTCTACTAAAGAACAATAGGGACATATGACAAGATGCAAGGAATGTGAAGAGTCTGACTTACAGAGCTCACATGCTTCCACAGCCAGCCTTCTCTCCCAGGCTTTCAGACCCCATCCATCCCACATTAAGCCCAGAGACCCAACCTCTTTTCTCCCTTAATGCCTTGGCCCCTTGTCCTTCCACTTCAGCACCATGTTCCTTCCTTTACTGAGGATGGGTCCCAGACATTGACTATAGTGGTGCTTAACTCAAATCCTCCCTCCAGAGTTGAGGCCCTCATTCCCCATCTGCTGGGGCTGTTGCTTGCAGGAAGTTCTCATCTTAACCTCCTCTTCTCCAGGCTTTGTCTTCAGCTGAAGGGCACTGCCTCACCCAAGGTCATGCCCTTTCCCTAGGGGTAGCCTTCACACCTTGATTTAGGAATAGAGGTAGAGGTCCAAAGGTTTGGTATTCTCTCCTTGATTCTGGATAATTCTGAAGGGCTGTCTCAGTTCCAATGTGCCCCTATGGGATTAGCTGAGGCCTCTGTTGCAACCGCATCATGGCTCAACTTCTCCTTCTACCCAATCTGGCTTCCTTTACTCCCTAACTCGTGGTGTTCCTGAGAGCACTCCCCCGTGAAAGTCTCAAAGTCTGTTTCCAGGGGAGCCTGACCTAAGACATATATACACATGTTTTTTCTCCAAATAATGGATAATACTCACCTTTCATCTGGGAACCAGTTCATAATTTTCTTATTAATAGATTGGGAAACTGAGACTTAGAAAGATCACCAAGGCTATGGAACTAGCAAACAGCAGCACCAGGTGTCTTGAACCAAATTCCATGTTGTTACCTACCCTGACATATTACTTCCATACTTGTATCAAAAACTTGTGATTTTTTTCAAACATATGGAAAATAATTAAGTAGACACACACATACCCACCAGCCAGATTTGATGGTTGTTATTATTTTGCTATCCTCATCTCGAATCTTTTTTTAAAGAAATAAAACATTGCAGATGCAGCCAAATCCTTCTTCCCAATCCTTTTCCCGCCATTCTTTCCCGATTTTTTTTTAAAAAGGACCTATGAGTCACATAATAAATATATAAGTATAAATAAGTTAAAATGATATTCTTACTGATGAAGACTTTATTGCTGAATTGGCCCACTTGCTAGAAGCATAAAATGTACCCATATTTCAAACTTAAATAAATGTATCTCCCCTCATAAATTTTGTACATTCAGCATAACTCTGAGCATTTTTCCAGATACTTCTCCTTTACTCTCAAGTTTCACAACTACATTTAATTTGAGGGAAGTCAGTTCCCATATGCTTCTAATTAATAGATACTTTACTACTCATCAGAATGTTGTTTTGCATAGGCAATTGACATCTGAAAAAGCTTTTTCAGCTTTTATCCTTAAGTTGAAGAGGCAGAACTTGTCAGCAAGAAATAAAATTGAACTAAATACTTTATTTGACTTGTGAACTTAAATATTAGAGAGTTACAACTCATTCTGCTCTTGGGAAAACATGTTCTTGTACTAATTGCTAGCCCATGTCTTCCTCTTGCTTTTCTCCTCATTTTTTCGTCCTCTCTTGTTTTCTTCCTCTATTAAGAATTTGAATGTGGAGTATAGCTTAGAGCGTTAGTGGCTTTAGGCCAAGGTAACCTGATGTTGCCTTTGACTGCAATGATATGATAATCACCTAAGGCATCAAGAATTTCAGGTTGAAAGGCCATTTATGCTGAGAAAGGTAGGTAGAGTTTGATGGTATCAAGCACACAATGAATTAGCGTTTGTGTCCACACCCCACATGACCAAATCAGGAACTGACATAAGGTCAAGGGGCTGTACCAACTAGACCATGTGCTGGAATAGGATTAGCAGAAATGATGTCCTGGAATAACGTCTCCTGTCCACCCCCCCTCCAAAGTCCTGATGCTATCCATCTTACCCAGGGCTGGGACAACAAAGCCAAAGACAGCACTAGGATCCTGGAGAGTCCTATAGGCATCCACAAATTAGGGAGTAGAAGAAATGCTTTGGTGATGCATAGAAGTAGAGTTTCAAATCATTGCCTGCTGACACATCCTCAGCATCAGTAACACTCCCCAGACCAGTAATTAAGGGTTTGAATTTTACATTGTGTGATTTAACAGCAGCCAGGACAGTGATTCAAGGGACAATATTTGATTGAGATTTTGGTGGGATTGGGGTTTGGTGGTGATGTTGGTGCTGAAAATGAATCATCCTAGATTCAATCATTTATTTAACAAATACTTGTGATACCTACTGTGGGCCAGGAAACTATGTGTGTCTGATAACATGAACTTTAAGCGATGAAGCAATTACAAGATAGTGAGGTGAGGGCAGGCTGCTATGGGGACCTATGGGACAGGCATCAAACCTGGCCTTGGGGATTGGGGGAAGCTATATTCCCAAAGGAGGTACTTTGTAGGCAGAGTCTCAAAAGATGAGGAGTGATATAGGAGAAGAAGATAGGAATATGAGTGAGAAAGGATATTCCAAGGAGAGAGTGAAGCAAGGATAAAGGCCTGAAGAGAACATGGCCTATTTGGAAGATTTCAAGTATAGCAGTTTACTATTGTACTCAGACAGATGAAACTTATTGTTAAAAGGAGACTCTAAATAAAATAGCAGGGAGGAGATAAGCTAAACACCAGGAATTTAGAGCAAAAAAATAATTTAGATTTATCAGTAATTTATAAAAACCACAAACAAAATCCCTTGCTACAGTTGTGCATACACTGTTAAATCTCCTTGTAACAATTACAGGTATACTTCACAGAATGCCTCCTGGTCATTACAGGTTGAGGATCCTTTATCTGAAATGCTTGGGACTAGAAGTGTTTCAGATTTTGGATTTTTTTCAGATCTCAAAATATTTGGATTACACGTAACAGTTGAGCATCTGAAAATCCGAAACCCAAAATGCTCCCATGAGCATTTCCTTTGAGTGTGATCTCAGTGCTTAAAAAGTTTCTGAGTTTGGAGGCTTTTGGATTTCAGGTTTTTCTGATTAGGGATACTCAACCTGTATTTTCTTGGTAGAACACTTTCTGCTTTTTAATACCTAACTTCACAGAACACATGGATCTCTCAAGCCAATATTTTTTTCAGCCAATATGTCCTATGGTAAAATTTCTCTCTCAGCCCCCAAATCCAATACAACATTGTTAGCAAAAGGACATGCAGGAAAAATCTTGAGACACATTCAAAATTCATGTGGCATGGCGGTGCTCAGCTTTGGCTGCACAATGGAATCATTTAGTATGGATGCCTGTGACCCCACCCAGAGATTCTGAGTCATTTGGTCTGGGGTATGGCCGAGGTATAGGAATTGTTGATTCTAATGTGCAGCAAAAGTTGAATACCAAAATATTGGTAGAATGTCAGAATCATGTGTAGAAGTTTGGATATAAGCACCAGAGTATCAAGAAAAGAGATGTGTTTGCTATCATGTTGCCTGCGCTTACAGGGGGTGTCAGTGTTACTATAAACAAAGATGCTCTACTTTAAGTTGATAATCGTAAAGCAATGATGTAGCATTGTGTATCCTAACTATCATATCCCTGTGTTTGTATATGCATTTTACTGTGTTTGAAGTATGTTTTAAGAAATTGATTGGGATTTTCAGCTGTTACATATTTTCCCATTGAAAATAATAAGAAAGCTCTAGGGAAGCTAATAAGGGCATAATGGGAGTAATGGAATAATGGGAAACACTCGAATGGATGGCTGATGTTAGTGGGTAGATGCTTGTATTCCTTTAAGGTCAGAAATATTCCATTTGATTTCTAGGCTTGTTCTATCTTGTGGGTGGAGATAGTTGCGGTATGTAGGGTACACTTCAACTCCAGAGAAGTGGTGGGACTTGAGGAGGGCGCACCTACCCATTGGAGAGCAGGGCTGTGTACTATGCTTTTGGTCCATGCTGTGAACATGGCAAGTGTTTGGTTGCAGCAGGGCTGACCCACGTGTAAAATGATGAAAGTGACCTAGAGCAGCTCTGGTTTTCAAAGTTCGAAGGACTCCTCAGGGCCAGGTAGTAGGACACGTATGGTTCTGTCTGCTCCCTCCCTCTCCCTTGTGTGTAAGGTGATACTAAGACACACTGTGAGAAAATGGAGAAGTTAGATGGGGAAGGGAGGAAGCCAAGAAAAGGTACATGAATGAGCAAGTTTACTGCTATGGGAAACTTGGGTTGAATTCTTCTGGGAAGCCTCTGAGAAACTTTGTGGACCACATCTCAGAATTGTCCTACTGGGAAGGAAGCTAGGGTCTTTGCCCTTGACCTCTTACCCCTCACTGATTGAGGGTAGCTGTTGGGGTATCAGTCACCCAGTGAACCCAGCCTGCCCCAGGAATGGACCAAGCATTGCTGCTGAGGCTGGAATATGCTGCCTGGTACAGAGATGCAGGAAGCCTCTGCATGTCAGGGGACTGTCTGAGGGATGTCCAGGGAGGCTGAGGAGATATGGTGGCCATTGCCAACATTTGCTCTGCTCTACCCCCACTTAAACCATAGGGACCTTCATTACTTATTTTATACTTTGGTATCCTATGTCCATTTCTTTTTAAACAAGAGTTCCTGGGCTTTAAAATATTTTGAAAAGCCACTTCCTCCCCAGGAGTTTTGAATTTGGCAAACTCTGACAGTTAAATTTATTTTCTTAGGCCACCATTAGATGGAAAGACATCTATTTTTTTAAAAGAAACTATTGTAGTCAGCTTGATTTTAGTGAGTTTGAAAATGGTAACAATAATTTTGGTTAATTTCCAAGCATTAAATGTTTAGTATAATGCCTCAATTTTTTTATCACAGATTTTAAGTCAATAAATATAGTTACAGAAACTATTCAGATTTTGAGTCCTCTATTATGACATGACTGATTATGGTCAAATTATTGAATCAATGAATTATAAAATGTTAATGGAAATGATTAACAGAGATGCCCTTCTAGGTATTTTTTTGTTTGTTTGTTTTGTTTTTTTGATTATCATGAAGCAAGAGGATTAACTATTAAAAATCTGGCTCAGAAATTGTGCAAAGAATTTTTGCTTATAGATGAAGTTGGGAAGATTCATGGTATGTAAATTGCCCAAGTGTTTTTCTAATTCTTTTCATCTCCTTCACTTTTTATTCCTTACTTCATTAATAATTTTAGCAAAGGATTTGCAATTGACCGTAAATAATGGGCTTCAGTCAGATTGTGATCTTCACTCAGACCATGTCTGAGGAGAGGAGAGAGGTTAAGGAAGAAATGTGATGAACTTTTAACAGTTGGATTTCTCAGCTTTTCCATCTGATGCCTTCTAATTTACTTTCCAGCATCTTGTTTGGAGCTGCTTTCTGGAATCTGGAATACAATAGTGAGGATGGATAATGCCCAACCATCTCTGCTCAGAAAACCTAGCACAAGTGTAGTATCAATTTCACATGAACAGTCACCACCATACCACATGGTTCAAAACCAGAACACATACCTCAAAAGAGCTATTGTGATCCTGTTGGCCCTTCCTTGCAAGTTAGTTTTAGTGGCCATGTATTTATTTAGGAATGAAATCATCATGGTCCTGGAATGCCAAATACAAGAACGATTTGAGGGAAAATATTTCTCTGGTTTTCCTTGATTAGGATTTCTCTCATGGATCCCTCACATTTGAGTACTTTCTGTTGGGCCAATCTAAATGTGAAAGGCAATCTTTTTAAAGGAATTGCTAAGAGAACACAAAGATAAAAGAATAATGTGGTGACCAAATATTAAAAGCATTCACAAGTGTACTACTCATGTAGTAGTAAATATGGTTTGTTTTGTTTTGAGTTGAGATTGCATTAAATGGTCAGCTGGGATCTTAAGCAAGTGCATTTTCCGGGCTGTTGTTCCAAGTGAGAGGTCCCAGAGGGCTGAGGTGACACTGAGGGTCCCTAGTCTGAGAGCCAGCAGCAGAGGGGCTTAGGAGACTGGACTTAAATCAGATTCAGGAAGGTACACTTGAGTTCTCTGCCACGTGGCTACTGCAAGCTCACAGTTAATCTCTTGACCAGGCTTCAACAGAGGGATTTTCCTTCCACTGCCACTTTTTGTTTTTTCAGCACTTCATCGCCGTGCTAGTGGGGAACAGAACACCGAATACAACCAGGATATTTTCAGAATCGCATGGCCCTGCTTGCATCTGTTCCTCCTGGATGGAAAATGGCTGTGGGGAAAATGCAGTGGCTGGAAACTAAGTGCTCTGGCCTTGATGGCTGCTGACAATGTTGTGCGATAAAATATAGGATGCCCAGTTAAATGTAAATTTCAGATAAACAACAAATAATTGTTCCAAGTTTGCATGGGACATACATATGCTGAGAAAGTATTTATTGTTTATCTGAAATTCAAATTTAACTGGGCATCCTGTATTTGTATTTGCTAGACCTGGCTACTATGTGCTGAGATCACTATAGGAGCCTGTGGTCAGTAAAGAGAATCACAGTGAGGCTGGGGTGACCAGCATCTGGCTGAGGACCAGAGCTTGACAGAGCTCTACTGAAGCAGAAGGAGCAATGAGAATGATGGATACCACCACAGTGGATGAAAAGTTTCTTTGCCTTCTCCTCCTTTTCTGGCTTCACTTAAGCCTCAGTGGAACCCAAAATTGACTATTTGGGTGGGGATTTAGAACCACATTTAATTTGATTTAGAAAATAAGGGAATGTGGCATTCCTGCACATACGTATCCTGAAGCAAATTCTCACTTACTCAATTTCTTAATGGATAAAATAGGAAAATTAAATATTATATACTTTATAGGCTTGTTGCAAGAATTAAATGAGATAATGTAGTTGAAACCATGAGCACAATACCTGTGCCTTAATACTTATGCAGGACTCAAATATATCTATCTATCATCATCATCATGGAGAATGAGGGAGAGATAAAGAGAAATTTCAGAGTATCTTTAGAGCTATCCCTAGAATAGCTACTTAAAAATACAATAGCTGAGCAGTTTCCTTCCAGAGTTTAGGTATTTTCTGACTCTCAATTTTAAGCTTTGCCCGGTGCCTTGGTAGATTAGAAATTTGCATATTTTGCTGCAAGGAGTAATGCAACTTTGGCTCCAGTGTTAGACAAATGTAAGCCCCTCGAGTATTTCCTTTCAAATATGGTGGTATCAGCCAAGAATCCAAAAGGAAAAAAAAGTTTCTGTATAAGGTTTTTAAAAAATAGTATTACCCCAAAACTCTGAAACAAAATCTTTCCTATTGCCTGTGGGAAGAGAGTCAGGTAAATACAGTTTAGAGTTGTGTTATTGTTAAAATAATCAACCACGGGGAGTTTGCTTTATGATGGTGTCTCAAGGAGTGATTTGAAATAGAATTTAAAATATAATATTTAGGCATTTATCAAAAAAACCCAAAACAACACATGTTGGCGTGGGTGTGGGGAGACAGGAACACTAATACACTGCTGGTGGGACTGCAAACTAGTGCAACGCCTGTGGAAAGCATTATGGAGGTATCTTAAACAGATTCAAGTAGACCTGCCATTTCACCCAGCAATCCCATTACTGGGCATATACCCAAAGGAAAAAAGGTCATTCTGTAACAAAGACACATGTACCCGAATGTTTATAGCAGCACAATTCACAATCGCAAAGATGTGGAAGCAACCCAAATGCCCATCAATACATGATTGGATTAGTAAGCTGTGGTATATGTATACCATGGAATATTACTCAGCTCTAAGGAATGATGAAGATACGACATCTCTATGGTTCTCCTGGAGAGAGTTGGAACCCATTATATTAAGTGAAGTATCCCAAGAATGGAAAAACAAGCATCACATGTACTCACCAGAAAATTGGTTTCCCTGAACATCACCTAAATACACATCTGGGAACGACACCAATCAGATATCAGACTGAGGTGGGGGGTGGGGGAGGGGATGGGGGTATGCCTACACAATGAGTGCATTGCGCACCGTTTGGGGAATGGTAACACTTGAAGGTGCTGACTCGGGAAGGGGGGGTGGGGAAGGGAGGGATATATACCTACATGATGGGTGCAACGCGCACTACCTGGGGAACAGACACGCCTGGAGCTCTGACTTGGGGGGAAAGGTGGTACATGGGCAACGTATGTAACCTGCAATTCTGTATCCCCCATAACAATAAGATGAAATAAAAAAAAAATAAAATAAAATCTTTACTAATTAGGTTGAAAAAAATATGATATTTAGAGTGGTAATCACATATAAATCTTATGACAATAAAAACATACCATCTAAATATTGATTTAGGAAAAACTTCTTAATTTCCTACAAACTAGTCTCTCATTGGCTAAAAAATCTTATATTTGATAAATAGCAAGTAAGTATAAAGTTTTTTTAAACTTTTATTTTGAAATAGTTTTAGATTTACAGAAAGGTTGCAAAGATAGTACAGTGAGTTCCCATATACCATTCCCCCAGCTTGTGAAATTGTTTTTACCCTTTAGTTATTCCTGTTTCTAGGATTACCCCAGGTGCTGATCACAATAAAGTAGGCACATCTGTGCCCCAAAGACTTTTCTTTTTAGAAGGACTCTCAAGAATGCCAACAAACATTTCCTACAAAGCAGTGGGACTCAAACCTTTCCCTCTTTCTTATTTGCAACAAACTAAGGAAAGAGCTGGAAGAAAAATCAACAGTGTTTACTGTTGAACTTGACCAAAATCCAAGTGGTACCTTTTGCCAATGATGAACAAGGGAAATCATTCAGTGTTGACAATCTAGGATGGACCATTAAGCACTGAAAATCTGAATTCTCTGTTTAATACACTTAAATAAATTTAATGAGGAGTGATCTTTTTTAAAAAAGCAAATTTGTAATTATCAGTTGACAAGTTTCCAAAACAACTGATACCATTTGCTAAATTGCCTCTTAATTTTGTACCCCATCCTGTGGGTAGGGGTGAATTTTGATCATAATCACCAACAGTATTTCTCTAGCTCCAGTTCCTACTCACTACAAATGGGAATCTAGCTCTCATAATCAGCCCAAATAATTCTGAAAGAGTTCAAGAATTGTCTTTTGTTTGCACCAAGTGCATATCATTGACTTTTCTGTCCTGTCATCTGCCATTTTCTTCTTCCTCTCATTTACAGTGGCCGCTGAAAATGTCAAATGTTATTGCTGACAAGGCTCACTGAAGGCTATGTAGCTTCCAGTGCCCACAAAGAGGTCACCCCCTCCTGGTTCTGGCTTGTGTCTGCCCCAGGGGTGCCCGTGATAGTTGGGAAGGTGCTATTATCTGTATTAAGGGCATCAGCCCCTGTTGCTGCTGAGACTAATGTCATCAAAGCAGCTGACAGCCTGCCCCGCAGTTCTCTTAGTTTTCCCTGTTTTTATAAATAAACTTCACTCTAACGTGGGGTGTGAGTATAGGGGTGGAGGGCCAGGGAGGATAATCTGAATTGAAAACAGCAGTACTCATGTCCTTCTGCCAATTGTTTGGGAACTCCTTAGTTCCTCTTAAAACATACTCCTGGTTGTATTTACCCCCAAATTTTCCCTGTATATACAAACTCAAGTTGAAACTTAGCTACAGTTTCAAAGAAGCAATTTAGTTGTCTAATCATTTCTTATAGTGTGTGTGTGTCTGTGTGTGTATTTCCTACAGAGTAAGGGTCTCAAACTCAAATGCCTAGGGGGCCACTTACCTAACTTAAAGGAATAAAATGGTTCATGCGGAGACAGCAGCAAATTGGAGAGAACACATCCTATCTAAAGGGGTCAGTAGTTGTTTTTCAGCTCCAGCTGATGGCTGCCGAGCATGGTTGTTGGGGCAATGTTGCCAGTTATTCTGATCTTTCAAAAAGAGTCAGAAATCTAGACATTTATATTAAATCTTCTAATTTTCAAATGTCATCAACTAATTGAACATTTTAATGAGCACCATGTAAATCAAACATAACTTATTTATTTGTTGCACCGGGCCCATAGGCCTCCTGTTTGCTTGCTTTAATGCCTAAATATTTCATGTCAGCAAGAGAGGAGAGACCTGAGAATTAGATTATATTTAGACAAATGCTTAGGTCATCAGCATCATTAATTCCTTAAGCTCATCTGACTCAAAGGGGATTACAAAGACAAAACATGATATTTGCTTTTAATGAGCTTATGATCTTTATTAGAAAATAGTAAAAACAATTTTAAAGAACTTTGTGTCAAACACTTTAAATACAGAATTGTTAGTTCTTACAACAAACCAATCATATTTATATTTTTTATCTTCAATTTATAGAGAAGGAAACTGAAGCTCAGAGAAGTATTAGAACTTAAATAATTTGCCCAAGTGCAAACAGTATACATCTAGGAAGTCACAGAGTTGGAATTAGAACCAGAGACCACTCACTTTCCTCCATGCCACATTGCCCATAACACTAGAACTCACTCTAGTGCATAATAACTAAAGGCTAACCCCTAAGGAGGAACCTCTTTTGAGTGACAACTAGTTAGAAGAATCTAATATTAACTTGTAGAAATGAAATACATGTGTATCAAAAGAGAACTCTTTAACTATAAACACCAGGAGAATCTTTACCTAGGAGAGTAATTCTTCATTCTTATGGAGGCCTTCATATTCTTGGACCCTTTCTCTACCTTCCTTGCCTCCATACTTCTCCTCTTCCATCTCTTCTATCTGTCTTTTAGTTTTCTGTACTGAGAACCCAATTCTATTAATCATTTACTTACTTTGCAGGGAATCCTAGTTTCATTTACTTATGCCAACGTGTCACTCTTCCATTCTTCCTGGAAGGATTTCAAAATAAGTTTGATATTTTGTCACAGGAGAATCTAATGGGATCAAAGGACTATTGAGACACTTAAAGAATTTACTGTACATTTTATTTTACCATTAAGAAAAGAGAAAGATTCCAAAGAAGAAAAAATACATTTTTATTTCTCTTCAAATAATGTTGAAGAATCAATGTAAATAGGTGGATCTTTGTTTAAAATTCTCACTTTAATTGAAATGTTATAGTTTGAACTCATTAAGAAGGTTTAAATTGCTTTAAAAGTTTTTATGGCTAAAGTCTAGGTGTTGGGGATTTGGAAGGCACATTTCTCCCAAAGTGTTGCTTTCAAGTGCAAATGACCTCTCATTTCCTTAAACAAAAGGGAAATTATGAGTTATGAACTCACTGAGAGGACAAGAGAATGAGCAGGTTGGCCTCCCAGTTGCCTTCTGGCCTGGGCCTGTGTTTCTCTGACATGCATTTCCTCTTTCAAAATCTTGTCTTTGTGCCTTTCCCTTTTAAATTTCATCTATGTTAGTTTGGCAAATCTTACTCACATTGTTTCCTAAAATATTCCTTGCAGAACTTTCCATGGGCTTATTGTTGAACAAAGCATAAGATTTGTAAACTCTTCTACAAAGATGGCCTGGGACAGGTACATATTTTTCAAAAAAAGATTAGAAAACTCTCTGTAAGGAAGGGCTAAAGATGACAAAACTGCAAGAGGCCAGCAGTTCATAGAATTGTCAGTTTTATTCATTCTTAGGTGTACCAGAGCACCCTTCACTTTTCATAGTGTTCATTACTTCATGTTGCAATTCTCCATGTTACTAGAAGTGGACCAACAGCATTGGCATCTCACCTGGGAGCTTGTTAGAAATGCAGTTTCATGCCTCACCCTAGACATACTGAATCAGAACCCACATTTTTGACAAGACTTCCAGATGATTCACATACGCATTAAAGTTTGAGAAGCTCTGCTCTATCTTACTCAGATGTCTTTTTGATTCTTGCCTTTCTAGCACTGAACATGGAGCCCGGTGGATAATCAGAACTTTATGAATACTTACTGGCTGTTTAGTTGGTTCTCAGTACTTGGAGATCTAGTCTAAAGCCCTTATTTAGAAAAGGAAGCCCAGGAGATACAGTTAACTAAATGTAGAACTTGATCTACTCAAGGGGTTCTCAACTTTCACTGCATGTTTGAAACACCTGAGAAGATTTTTAAAAATACTGATACCTGGCTACCACCCAACCATAGAAATTTTGATTTAATTCATATAGGGTGTGACCTGGGCATTGAAATTTTAAAATCTCCCTAGGTGATTCTAATGTGCATCCAAGGTTGAGAACTGTTGTCATAGAAATAGCCTCACAGAAAGCTTTGTGAATAATCAAATGACTAAGTCCTAAGACAAGCAAAATAATTGAAACCAATTATAAATATACACTTGAGCCTCTATCTTAAGTATCTAATGAGCCAGAACATAGTGTTACTGGGACTGAGTTTGTGTGCCCCAACAATTCTGGTATATTTTGTATTTTCAGTAAGCAAATGTTTTGTATGTTTTCCAAACCTAATGATATAGGGGAACAGTAGAAAGATGCAGGTTTGATCAACAGTCTGGCACTGATGAGTTTTAGGGGAAACTATAACTTTAAAAGACTTATTAGCTGAAAATCATAAAAGCATTTCTATGTTTCATCCAATTGGTTTGGTTATTTTATTCTGTTGGAAGAGGGACCATTACCCAATTTATTAATTTTAAAGCTACTACTCCTAAATAAAAGAGTTCTTACTTGTACCCTTCCTTTACAGAAGGGTACTATATCCACTGGGTGTATTTCATGTGTCTTTTCTTATTAACTTTTGCAGCTCTCCTCTTTTGGGCAACCAAAAGCCACCTGGTATAGGTTAGGAAGCAATTCTGTTTATGATTCTCTCTCCTCTTTCCTCCTTGGCTAATCCATCTTGATGAATATAGCCTTTCACTCAGATGCAGGCTTTCAGTGGGAAGAATGACATCATTTCAGATGATGTCAATGTAGCATGTGGCTAATTTGGTGGAACTGACGTTATGAGCATGGGTGATCAAGTTGAAGTACATTTCCTTATTGTCTTCTTACCATTCTTAGCTTCCTGGGGATTTCAGGCAAGCTTGAAATTTGTACTTAGTGGCTAAAGTTCCTGCAAAGTGCTTCATTCTTCAAAGCTCATGGAAATTGGAGATGATATTGAAGAGACTATTGAAGAGTGAAGATGTGATGACAGTGGGAGATCTGGGTCTCAGAGATGATTGCATCATGATTGTGTAGATGTGGAATTTGCTTAGAGGTTCACTCTATAGTGATGTCATGTCCTCACACACTACCTTTTAGATGATGGTTTCTTCTTCTCTTCTTTGAATACTGTGTCAGAGTAAAAGAAAAGTGTCTATAACCAAGGGAACAAAATACAGTGTCAGGACATTCCTGTTGTACCTTGTATTCAGGGACCTTCCACGTCATTGATCTTCCATCCTCTGAGACATGGTCCTCATTTGCATGGTTGTAGCTGGGTCTCTGGAATATTCATGTTCCTACTTGCAAAAAGGAAGAAAGAAAATAAGTCTATGGCAAATGTTTTCTTTGAAGCAAGTGGGGTGGAACTCATATATTATATCCCTTTTGCTCACATTTCTTTGGTGAAAACTTGTCACATAGCCATATTCATCCACAAGAAAGGCTGGAAAATGTGGACTTTATTGTGACAGTCATGTTTCTGTGTGTATGTGTGTGTATGTATGTATGTATGCGTGGGAGGGAGGGGTAGAGAGAGAGAGAATGAGAATGAAAATAGCAGTGTAGAACATAACCTCCAAGTTATTTATACACCAACACCTGACAATCATTGGTTGAGGGCTGTTGCTGGGGGGAGGGGCGTGCTCATTCCTTGGCACTTCTACCCTGCTATCTGCATGCAAAGAGTGGGCTTTGGAGACTGGAGAAATGCATCAGGCACAGAAATGTAGATGTTGGAAGTTGGCATTTAGGAACTGATGAGGTTGGGAGGATATGGGTAGGACAGTGACAAAATCTGTTATAGCATTTTTCTTCCCAGGTTGTTGGCATGTCATTGATTTCATGACTTCTACCTCTGTCAACTACCAGCCATTCATGTACCAATCTTAAATATTATACACTGAAGAAACACATGTATTCTGCCCTTAAACAACCTAGAGCCATAAAAATTCTTGGTTCTAAAAATGAAAGTGACCAATTGTATAACTGTAATTATAATTTATAAAATGTGGATCTGGGTTCATGTACTTTACGTAACTTGCATGAGCATGGGTGCAAAATAATTTGGGGTGAGTGGTTGAGTGCTGACAGATTTAATTCTGAGTTATTTAGAAGGAATTTTCAAAGGATTGGGTGGTAAGAGCTATCTTACATTTAGTTTTAACTTTTGTCTTCTTGATTCTTTAAAGTATCTAATTGGCAATTCATTTAGCTTTAGCTCATAAAAATGTACTTTGGTAAAGCTAAAGCTGCTTTAAGCTTAGAAATATATGGAAACAATTTTTGGTATAACTAATTGATCCTTAAATTCTCAGAATCACAGGTAATAGCAATACTTACTTAATTATATGATATGTATGGGCAGTGTGAATACTAAAATGTGTGTACATTTACATGAGCATTGTTTTCTTTTTAATCACTCCAGTATAAATGTAGCCATAAACAGTCACTGCATGGAGGCAGAAAAAAGGGTCAAAATACAAACAGTTGTTCCTGTTTGAACTCACATGCTAAAGCAAGCAAAACATTAATCAATTATTAAATTATGAGGTCAACATGAGGGTATTTTTCCCCTTTTGTAGAATTGGAGGAAATGACCATTCCCCTCATGATTCCTTATCCATAAATAACATGAAGTTAGAAGGTTTATTTATTTTCCCCACTTTAGTTCAATTTAAGAGTTCTGCCAACAACCTAGCTGGAAAAGAAAAAAACTTTTTGAAAAGTGAATTTAATTCTAGTTTCAAATAGATTGACATGCAAACCTAGCTTCTTTATAGATTTCTAAAATGTGCTCAACAGAACCTTCAAATAGAGCTCTTATAATATGAAGGAACTTCACCAGTGTGATACAAAGTATATTTTAGACTGAGGTGACTTTAATACCCATCCTGTTACAGCATAGTTCTACCAGATTTTGAAAGACTCTTGTAGAAGGAGATACTAGAACTGGTTTGGGGCCCTTGCCCAGTCTCCCAGCAGAGCTGCTGCTGCTAACAGATTTTGATCTAAAACATTTTACTCTATCATTTTTCCCTTTTTGTATCAGCCCTTCAGGGAAGAAGCAGTTATTGTGCTTCTTCATCTCCAGTTCCCAAACCTTACAGATAACTGATGCTAAGACCTTGTACTTGTATCAGGTTGAAATGCTATGATTCTGAAATCTCCTTCCATCAGCCTAATTTCTAGGCAAAGAATCTGGTCCTTCAGGAAATTTGGTAGGTCCCAAATGAATATTTCTATATCAGAGACAACCAGGATTAGCCGATTGCTTTTTAAAAACATGATTAAATACATATAACAGAAAAACTATCATTTTAACTATTGTAAAGTGTACAATTCAGTGGACTTTAGTGCATTCAAAATGTGATGCAGCCATCACCTCTATGTAGCTCCAATACATATTCATTATCCTAAAATGTTAAGGTCCAGTAACCACTAAGCAGCCACTCCCCATTTCCTCTGCCCTCAGCTCCCAGCAACCAATAATCTGATTTCCATCTCTATGGATTTGCCTATACTGGACATTTCATACAAATGGAATCATGCAATATGTGGCCTTTTGTGTCCAGTGACTTTCACTTAGCTTAGTGTTTTTGAGGTTCACCCATGTCATAGCATGTGTCAATACTTCATCCCTTCTTTTGGCTGAATATTACCCCATTGTATGTATATATCACATTTTGTTTATCCATTCATCCATTGATGGACATTTGGGTAGTTTCTACCTTTGGCTGCTGTGAATAGTGCTGTAATGATCATTTGTGTACAAGTATTTGATTGAATTCTCTGAGGCATATAACAAGGAGTAGAATTGCTGGGTTGTTTGGTAATTCTATGTTTAACTTTTTGAGGAACCAAGCCTATTGCTTTCAACTCAGAGAGCAGTGAAACAATAACGTTGTTAATGATGCCTTGCCTGGCGGTACCATAAAATGTTCATAATTATTGATCTCTCCTGACAGTGGAAATATTAAATGAAGGAAGCCTGAGTCACACAGTGAAAACATTTTGTTTAGCATTCACCCTGATTATTATGCATGTGACATCATAATATTAATAGTAAGAAAGATGAAATAAACTTGATTTTGAGAATTGTTCCAATGTGTACCTGGAATTATGTTTGACTGCCAATGACATAGGCCTGAAATAATAGAGGTTTTTATTCTTGAACACAAAAATACTCAGCCTCAGAATTATTGAAATTTTGAGTGGGGCAATTCTTTGTTGTAGAAGGCTTTATTGTGCATTATAGAATGTTTAGCCTCATCCTTGACCCTTACCCACTAGATGCCATTAACACCCCGGTTGAATTTGTGACAATAAAAAATGTCTCCAGACATAGCCAAATGTCCCCCAGAGGCAATGTGAAAGAAGTCCAGGGCTGCTTTGGTGGCTCTACGGTTTCACTAATATCCTAGGCTCCTTATATATATTTTTTAACTCTGCCATGTGTGGCTGTTACCCTCAAGGTCACCTCATGGTGGGAAGATGTCTTCTGCAGCTACAGCTATAAATTTCAGGCAAGAAAAAGAAGATGAGTCAGGCCCCTGTGAAGTGATTTCCCAAAGTCTTGCTGAAAAACTTGTGTTTATATCTCATTGACCACCTTTATCTGCAATGGAAGGTTAAACAAATATTTTATTGTTAGAATAATCACCACACCCAACAAAATAATTGTTCCATTACCAAGGAAAAGGGGAAGGATGTATATTGCACAACTAGCAGTCTCAGTCACAAAATAGCAGATTCATTTCTGATAGATGAGACCATGAGAGAGGATCACATCCTGATGAGGGGTGGTAGCTTCTTCACTGAAGGCAATGGTTGTTCACAGCCTTTGCTCCTTGGAAAGAGGTTTATCCTAGGACAGGAAAGAAGACAGGCTATCGTCTTGGTATAGAAAGGGCCTTAAACTGGCTTAGAGTATAAAGCATAAAGAAGATCAGTGTAATTTTGGTGTTGTAAATCCAGTTCCCTTGGATACAGGGAGACAGATTGGTCAACCTTTTTCCTTCATTTGTCACTGAAGGCAAAGGTAGCAACATGCCCACAAGGATATAGCCAGGCAGAAATTTTCAAGCCTCGTCTCAAGTGGGTGTGTCTGAGCTCCAGATCCATCAGCAGTATCTCCAAACCTGAGGCTAGAATGGGAATTAATAGCAGTCACCAGCATATGTAGCTGTGTGAAACAGAGTGATGATCTCACAAAGATCAAGATCAGTACCCAGGCTAGACATATGGCAACTGGATGGGAAGGCCAGAACAGAAGTAAAGGGAGAACTCTTTGTAGAGGGCTCTGTTTTTCAGACTGCAAAAGATTGCTGGGACTCTAAAGTGGATCTGTGGTGAACAGGGATTATACTTAGAGTATATAAAGAGACATAACTTTATTGTCACTGGTGGGTAAGGCTGGTGTGGTGGGTTAAATTGTGCCCCTCCAAAAGACATGTTGAAGTCCTAACCCACAAAACCTGTGAATGTGACCTTATTAGGAAATAAGGAAATAAAGCAATTATGAAATAAGAGTCTTTGTCCGTTTAATCAAGTTAAAATAACGTCATAACTCTATTATGGTGGGCCCTAATCTGACTTGTGTTCTTGTAAAAAGAGAAAACAGAAACACATACACAGAGACATAGGAGAGAATGCCATGCAAAGACAGATATTGGAGCGATTAATCTATATGCCAAGAAATGCTAAGGGTTTCTGGAGATCAGCAGAAGCTAAGAGAGAAGCTATGGAGTAGGCTCTCCCTCAGAGCCTCTAGAAGGAATCAACCTTTTGAAAACCTTGTTTTTTGATTTCTGGCTTCCACAACTGTGAGAGAATAAATTTTTGTTGTTTCATGCCACCTAGTTTGCAATGCTTTGTTATGGCAGCCCTAGGAAACTAATATAGCTGGGACATATGTCTGACATGCATAAAAGAAAAACTTGCATTTACTCAGAAAATGTCTAGTTGTGTTTGTCTTTTTTATGTTGTTTAATGTGAATTATTGTGATGGGCAATACAGACTCATCTCATTAACTTTCCCCTAAAATACCGTAAGCTATTTCATCTGTGGGGGCTTCTAACGAATGCTTTTTTGATAACATTTATTGAACAAGCTTCTACCTCAGGCATTTTCCATGAGATGTTGTACCTAAAAGCACTTTATCAATGATAAAATGCTGTATGATTGTTAGTTATGATTGTGTTGTCAGTTGAGTTTTATAATTGTGCACCTGAAAAATAAGTGGTCAGAGGAATGTCAACAAATATAGTTAGATTTTTAGCCTGTGTGATTCCAGGGGCAAAGTAAATAATGGTGAGAAATGCACATTTAAGAAAGGTCTCTCAAGAAACAGTGCGCCCTTACAATTGCATCTTATTATTAAATTCATCAGTAAAACAAAATGGTCAGAAAAGCATCTGTACCAGGAAAATGCCAAACAGGGCATGCTGAAGCGTTGCTTTTCTATGATGTTGAAACAGTCAAAGCCTGGCATTCTGCATGCTTGACAGATCATTTCAGAGCCACCTCAGGGTACCAGCAATGCGTGACCTGCCATTTTCTGTAATGGAGAAGCACCAAGAACATGCTTCTTCTACCTCTCCCAGAAATAGCCTGGTAAGCAAAAACATATTAGGGCAAAAGACTCATAATTATCTAAGACTTGAGAGAACACCCAGTTAAGGAGAAAAAGTAAAATTAAAAATATTAATTAAAAATAAAATGAAAGAAAATGAAGGATAAGCTCTAAGTTCCCAGACTTAGGCTCAGGCATATTTATGCCTTGAGCTATAAGGGCTGTAGTGGCAACAGCTCTAATAATATGGTCTAATGAGTTGGAAAAATGATGGCTTGGTGGTTGCATTGCTGAACCCTATGGCTGACAGCCCAGGCAGAGCCTGTGGAATACTCCAGAAAGATGTATAAAATGGGCACAGCAGTGTCATGATGGGGGAGCTTCTTTAATGACAAAAAATATTGAGCGATGTTCTGTTTCCCATAGTTCAATTCTTTCCTAGGTGTGGCCTAAATCTATCTTAACCTTTCTGGAGTTCTTTAAAAAATTGAAAGGGGGCCATGCAAATTTATTAGCAAATTCTCTAAGAGGTAGACCATAAATGTTGTTCCTATTTTACTGATGAGGAAAATCAAGGCATAAATGTTAAGAGTAAAACCATCCCCTTTACAGCTTGATTACTTTTAGGGAGCTTATCAACTCACTTTGAGGCATTAATAGACAGTTCTGATTAATCTTTAGAAAAATCTTCCCTATGCTATTTGGAAATGAGCTATCCTATAACCAATGGCTACCTATTTTCCCTTTCATATGCAATCCTTCAAGTATCTGAAGACTTCCCTCCTGCCTATATTTAATGTTCTCTTTTCTGTATTAAATGTCCTTGGATGTTTCAATTATTTCTCATGTGAAATAGTTTTCTGACCTCCCATCATCCTAGTCCACTCATCCCTGAATGGGCTCTAACTGATCAGATTCCCACCCCTCCCCCAATGCTTAAAATGTAGTGCCTAAAATATTGTATAATTCTCCACACTGGGATGGTTCTCTTCCTTGTTCTGGATGCTAGATATTTATCACTGTATGTTAATTTGGGGTGTTAGCTCTTTTGGAAATTAGTTCACTCTTTTGAGTAACTGGAGTTTAAATCACAGTCAACTGAGATCTTTGGGTATTATGTATATGGATTTCTATGCTTTTTAAAAATTTTTATTGATGTAAAATATACATATATAATTTACCATCTTTACCATTTTAAGTGTTCAGCTCAGTGGTAACAAATATATTTATATTCTTTTTTTTGTGCCCTTCCTCTCCCCCTCCCCCTTCCCTCTCCTGGCCTCTGGTAATCACCCATCCAGTCTCCATTTTTATGAGATTCATTTTTTTTTAGTTCCTGCATGTGAGTGAGAACATGCAATATTTGTCTTTCTGTGCCTGGCTTATTTTACCTAACAGAATCCAGTTCCACCCACGTTGCTGCAAATGATGGGATTTCTATGTAAAATCTACTGAAATTGTATTAATTTATTTTTATTGTAAGTTTTCTTCTACAAAGTCAGTTTTAGCCTTGGTAGCCTGCTTAATCAACATATTTAGATTTTTATTGTCAAAAAATAAAGTTCTCCTTCTCTCTATGTAATCTTAAGCATGTTTTTCTTATCTTTATACTAAGCACTGATGAGAATTATTTAATTCATCTATTTAGGATGGGACTTAGTAGTAGAAAGTAATGTGGCCCAGACCTAGGAACCTCCTTGAAGGGTGACAACAACTTATTAATCTAGAATCTAGCTATAAAACAGATTCAGCTCCATTTAACTGTTATTATATAATATACAGTTTTCCATTTTATTCAAATGAATTTTATTGCAATAAAGAAAATATTTATTGAATAGAAAAGGGGTTGGCAAACTACTGCCAAATACAGCCAGCTTACTGTTTTTGAAAATTAAGTGGTATTGGAACACAGCCACTCTTGTTTGTTTATATATTGTCTGTGGCTGCTTTAGTGGGCTATAACGACAGAGTTGATTAGAATGGCCCACAAAGCCTAAAATATTTACTGTTGGCCCTTTTCAGAAAAAGTTTGATGACATCTGGAATAGAAAGACTTCGCCCTTGCAACTGCCATCTTTCTTTCTTTCTGCATAATCATTTTCCCATTATTATCAGTAGCATAATAACATGCTGTAGTATCGTCTGCCTTAAAAAAGAAAAAAGAAAAACACACCTGCCTTGATCTCTCTCTCTTTCTAGATATAACACTTCCCAATTTTTCTATTCTACTTTCCAAAAATACTTGAGTTTTCTCTACTTCCTATCTCTCCTTTCTCTCCTCATTCTCACTTGAACACATTCCAGTGTGGTACTCATCCCTAACCACTCCTCTGAAATGATTTTGTTCAAGTTCCCCAAGTGACTTTCACATTGCCAACCTGAGAATGAAACATTCTCAGTTCTCATCTTACTTGAACTATCATCTCTGTCCAGATGCATTGGAGTGTCTCCTTCTTAAATCATTATCTCCCCTTGGCCTTCAGGACATGGCTCTCTCTCACTTTCCTTTATGTTCTTTTCATCTGCCCACTTTTAAACATTGGAGTGCCCTAGGGCTCCATCCTTAGATCTTTTCCTTTCTCCATCTTCACTCACTCCCCCTGTGTGTGCTCTCATCACGTTTCACAGTTTTAAAGACTGTCTCTGTATTCGGTGACTCTCATGTTTATATCTTTAGCTTGTGTCTCTAGAATGAACTACAGTGCCAACCAGCCTTCTCCACTTGGATGACTAATAAACATTTAAAATTTGGCAGGTCATAAAACAAAGAAAGTCTCAATTTACCCTATAGAAAGCAACTCCTCTTGTGGTCATCATTTTAGTAAATGTCAATCCCAAGTGTTCATTGTTCATATCAAGCGTATAGGACTCATTCTTGATTCTTCTCTTTCTCTCATACTCCATATCAATCCATCAGCAAGTCCAGTCAGTTCTAACTTTCAAAATACATACCAAATTGACTATTCCTTACCTTTTCTACTGCTGCAGTGCTGGTTTAAGCTACCATCATCTCAACATTTGAATTATTTCAAGTCTCCCAAGTAGTTTCTCTGCTTCTACTTTTGCCCCATGCCTTACCCTGGTCCCATAATCCTTTGTATACATGACAGTCATATTGATACTGTTAAAATGTAAATCAGATCATGTCTGTTCTCTGCTCAGAACCCTCTAATAGCTTTCCCTCTTATTCATTCAGAATAAATTCTCAAATCTTCCTGTAGTCTACAAATCTCTACATAATCTAGCCCCATTTCCTTTCTAATCTTATCTCAAACATGCTTTATACATTGCTCATTCCTCCACCACCACACTGGCCTCTTGGCTGGTCTGTAAGCACACCAAGCATGTTCTAGCATTTGCCTATGCTGTTCCCACTACCTGAAACCCTTTCCTCCCAGATATTTACATGGCTTCTATCCTCACCTCATTCAGATCTCTGCTCAAAACTCACCTTAGCAGGAAGCCTTCCCAGAGTACCCCTCCATAATTCTCAATACTCTTGCCCTGCTTCATTTCCATAGCAGGTATTACTACTTGATATATCATAAGACAAATATAAACAAAAATAATTCTACAGTACATATATTCATATCAGACATGAAAGAGTTTGAAACAAAAAGCCTTATGAGAGTGAGGATCATTACATAAAGATGTTCAGTTCACTAGGAAAATGTAAAAAGCCTTAATTTATGTGCAGTTAACATATAAACATTGGAGTTAATATAGCCTAAAAATAGAAAAAGTAGGTAGAAATGAAATGAAAATTTGACAAATTGACAAATACAACTCTTAGTAATTGGTAGATCGAGCATTCAAAAACTGATAACCTTAGAGAAGATTTTAACATCATAATTAACAGTCTTGATCTAATAGACATATCTAAAATCTTACACTAAACAATTGCGGAGTATAGTTCTACAGAAAACAATTAAAAGAAAATATGACCACTTATTAGTCCATAAGGAAAGCCTGACCACAATGCCATTAAGAATTAATAAAAAAGATAATTTAAAAAACTTCTTTATATTTCAAATTTTAAATACTCTGCTAAGTAATTTATAGGTCAAAAAAGAATTATGAACAAAATTAAGAAACACTTAGAAATGAATTAAAATAAAAAATTGAATACATAAAAATATGTGGGATCCAGCTGAATAGATATTTAGAAGAAAATTTATAGCCATAATGCTTATATTAGAAAAAGAAGAAAGGCTGAGAATCAATGAGCTAAGCATCTATCTTAAGAGTAGAAAATTATAAAAGAAACACGAGAATAATCTTAGAGAAAGTAGAATGAAAGAAATAATACATGGATAATTGAATAATTTATTTTAAATTGACAAGTAAAAATTGTATATATCTATGATATACAACATGATATTTTGATATATATATACATTGTGGCATGGCTAAATCAAGATAATTAACATATGCATTACCTCATATACTGATGCTTTTTGGTGAGAACACTTAAAATCTACTCTTAACAATTTTTAAGTATATAATATATTGTTATTAACTGTTGTTATTAACTGTAGTTATTAACAATAGGTCTCTTGAACTTATTCCTCCTGTCTAACTGGAACTTTGTGTCTTTTGACCAACATCTCCCTGGTCTCAATAACCCCCAGCCTCTTATAATCAACATTTTACTCTCTGTTTCTATGAGTTCAACTATTTTAGATTCCACATATGAATAAGAGCATGTCATATTTGTCTTTCTGTGCCTGTCTTATTTCACTTAACCTAATGTTCTCCAGGTTCATACCAGTTGTTGTAAATGAGAGGATTTCCTTATTTTATAGACTGCATAGCATTTCATTGTGCATATCTAACGCATTTTCTTTATCTATTTATCTGTTGATGGACACTTAGGTTGATTCCATGTTTTGGTTACTGTGAATAATGCTTCAATGAACGTGGGAGTGCAGATATTTCTTTGACATACTGGTTTTATATCCTTTGGATATATACCCAGCAGTGGTATTGCTGGATCATATGTTAGTCCTATTTTTATTTTTTTTGTTGTTAGTTCTATTTTTAGCTTTTGTGGATCCCACATACAATTTTCCATAGTGGCTGTACTGATTTACATTCCCACCAATAGTGTACAAAGGTTCCCTTTTCTCTACATCTTCACCAATATGTATCTTTCCTCTTTTTGATAATAGTTATTCTAACAGATATGAAATAATATTATTGTAGTTTTAATTTGCATTTCCCAGATGATTAGTTATGTTCAACATGTTTTCCATATACCTGTTAGCCATTTGTATGTCTTCTTTTGAGAAATGTCTATTCAAATCCTTTGCCCTTTTTAAAATCTGGTTATTTGTTTTCTTGCTATTGAGTTGAATTCCTTATATGTTTTGAATATTGACCCCTTATCAGATAAGCAAAATAGCATGATACTGCCATAAAAACAGACACATAGACCAATGGAACAGAATAGAGAACTCAAAAATAAATCCACACATTTATAGTAAATTGATTTTAGACAAAGCTGCCAAGAACATATAATGGGGAATGAACAATCTCGTCAATAAATGGTGCTGGGAAAACTGAATATCCACATGTACAAGAATGAAATTAGGCCCTCATTTCACACTATGTATAAAAATAATCTCAAAATGTATTAAGGACTTAATCATAAGGCCTTAAATCATAAAACTACTAGAAGAAAACAGTGGAAAAGCTACATGACAGTGACCTGGGCAATGATTTTTTGGATATAACCCCAAAAGCATAGGCAACAAAAGCAAAAATGGAGAAGTGGGATTATATCAAACTAAAAATATTCTGCACAATAAAGGAAACAATCAATATAGTGAAGAAATGACCTATGGATAATTGCATAATTTAGTGAAAGAGAAAACAAACCTACATTAGGGAAATTAAGTTGGTATATAGAAATAGATGTGTCCAGGCTGGTTTTGCAAATGCAAATACCTTCTTAAAAGGGAGTAGTGATGGTTCTGCTTGAATTCCATATACACAGAGGTGACAAAGACCAAGAATAGGGGGTCTCCTGGGATGTACAAAATGTTGAGCTTTGAATTGAAGAAGGGGTAGTAATCTAGGCTATTTCTCTCCTAATATTGATCTCAATTATTTCACACAATTTTTTTTTTATTTAATTTTACAGAATCAAATAGTCTAACAGTATATCTTGTTAGATACAGTATGTCCTCATAATGTATACATTATTTCTTGTACAATGATATGAAATAATATGGGAAATGTTCATGATAAATTATTAAGTGAACAGTGCAAGTTAAAAACAATAGTTTCATAGTTTTTCCCCACCCCCCCTTTCCCGAGTCAGCACCTTCAAGTGTTACCATTCCCCAAACGGTGCGCAATGCACTCATTGTGTAGGCATACCCCCATCCCCTCCCCCACCCCCCACCTCAGTCTGATGTCCAATTGGTGTCGTTTCCAGATTTGTATTTAGGTGATGATCAAGGAAACCAATTTTCTGGTGAGTACATGTGATGCTTGTTTTTCCATTCTTGGGATACTTCACTTAATATAATGGGTTCCAACTCTCTCCAGGAGAACCATAGAGATGTTGTATCTTCATCATTCCTTATAGCTGAGTAGTATTCCATGGTATACATATACCACAGTTTACTAATCCAATCATGTATTGATGGGCATTTGGGTTGTTTCCACATCTTTGCTATTGTGAATTGTGCTGCTATAAACATTTGGGTACACGTGCCTTTGTTACAGAATGACCTTTTTTCCTTTGGGTATATGCCCAGTAATGGGATTGCTGGGTCAAATGGCAGGTCTACTTGAATCTGTTTAAGATACCTCCATAATGCTTTCCACAGAGGTTGCACTAGTTTGCAGTCCCACCAGCAGTGTATTAGTGTTCCTGTCTCTCCACACCCACGCCAACATGTGTTGTTTTGGGTTTTTTTGATCAAGGCCATTCTCACTGGGGTTAAGTGATATCTCATTGTGGTTTTGATTTGCATTTCCCTGATGATTAGAGATGTTGAACACTTTTTCATATGTTTGTTAGCCATTTTTATATCTTCTTTTGAAAAATTTCTATTCATGTCCTTTGCCCACTTTTTGATAGGGTTGCTTGATTTTTTCTTGCTGATTTTCCTGAGTTCTAAATAGATTCTTGTTATCAGTCCTTTATCTGATGTGTAGTATGCAAAAATTTTTTCCCATTCTGTAGGTGGTCTGTTTATTCTCTGGACTGTTTCTTTGGCTGTGCAGAAGCTTTTTAATTTAATCATGTCCCATTCATTTATTTTTGTTGCTGCTGTGATTGCCTTGGGGGTCTTCTTCATAAATTCTTTGCCTAGGCCAATGTCTGTAAGAGTCTTTCCTACATTTTCTTCTAGAATTCTGATTGTATCACGCCTAAGGTTTAAGTCTGTTATCCACCGTGATTTGATTTTTGTGAGAGGTGAAAGCTGTGGGTCCTGTTTCAGTCTTCTACAAGTGGCTAACCAATTCTCCCAGCACCATTTGTTGAATAGGGATTCTTGTCCCCAGAGTATATTCTTTCCCGCTTTGTCGAAAATTAGGTGACTATATGAGGATGGTTCTATATTTGGATTTTCTGTTGTGTTCCACTGGTCTGTGTCCCTGCACTTGTGCCAATACCAGGCTGTTTTAAGAACCACGGCCTTGTAGTATAGTTTGAGGTCTGGCAAATTAATACCTCCCATTTTGTTTTTGTTGCTTAAAATTGCTTTTGCTATACGGGGTCTTCTTTGATTCCATACAAAGTATTTCACACAATTTTTGTCACACTTCTTTACATCTTATGATCCTTAAGCTTTTTGGAAGGTGAAACAAAAACATATAAAATGTCATTTTTGTATTGTTCACTAAAACACTTTCCCCCAAAATATGTGTGTGTGACATGTGTACAAAACTCAAATATTTTTAACATGTTTAATTTAGTTTCTATCCATTATCTAATTTTATATCTTGTTTTCTTTCTGGAAAAAAATCCAGTTCTACTACCAGGAGCAGAAAACCGGACAATTGGAAAGGAAGACATGCTGTTGTTTGATCAAAGTATCTTCTCATCTTTATATAAAAAGAGACCAAAATAGAGTGAGTGGAAGTTTATGTGTGGTTCCTCCCTAGATATTTTATAGGAAAATTGAATAAAAAGAATTAGGGTTATAGTCTAGTTCATAATAATCCTGTAAAACCTGACATAAAAGATAGTAGCATTATAATGTAGAAAATCTAAGGGATAAACTCCATTTCATTATACATTTAAAATTTCAGGTCAATATTTCCAGCTATTGGAAGTTGTTGAAGAGTTAGAGCAAAGCCCCATCCCTTCTCCTCTTGCGGTTATATTGTGAGAATGAACATCAAGGTATCCAACTTCTGTTCTATGTTGGAAAATGTAGTTTGAACCTTAAGTTTAAAGGTCACTCCTACTTCCACTTGTGAATCTGGACTTGCCTATGAAGAGATCTGGTTCTGTAGGGCAGTTTTAGAGGCCATTGGAAAGGTCCAAAGGCCTTTTCCATACACCAGAGACAGGAGGACAGTGATTGACAATGGCAGACCCCTTCCTTTATCTGCAAACACAGAAAGGTCTGTCATAAAGAATTGGGTAGCAAAAAAAAAAAAAAAAGTATTAGGGAGCAGAGGAGGAGGAGGGCTTTTTCTACTTGCAAACAAATTGGTGAGAGCAATAGAGCAGGCCAGCCATCTCGAACCTTCTTAATCCCAGTGCTACAAAATGTAGCACAATAATTGTCAGGCTTTCATCAACCAGGCTAGCTATGCCTGTCCTTTTGGGAAGGAATGAGTAAGAGGTAAAAAGATGTTTCCTCTGTAGGGACTTTCTAGAAGTATGAAACTCTTGACAGAGGTGTTTTTTTTTTTTTCTGGACAGGATATGAGATTCCTCCTATGCAGCCTTTCCCCAGTGCATTAATTAGCTTTTACTATGCAATAAACCACCCCCAAATTTAGGAGCTTAAAACAACAGCCATTGTTTTTTAGCTCATGATTTTGTGGATCAGCAATTCGGGCTGATCTCAATTGAGTTTGCTCATGTGTCTGTGGTTAGCTGTTGGGTCAGCTATGTGCTGGCTGGTTTGAGATGACCTCTGCTGGGACAGCTTGTCTCTGTTCCAGGAGGTCTCTCATCCCTGTCAAGCTAGTGAGAGGTTGCTCAAATGGTGGCTTATAACAAGAGAACAAGGCCCAAGCTTAGAACTGGCACACTGTTACTTCTGCCACATTCTGTTTACCAAATCAAGTCACAGGGGCAGTCCAGATTCAAAGAGTTGGGAAATAGACAACACCTCTGGATCAAAAGAACTTCTAAACCACAATTGCAAATTGTGAATAGAGTAAAGGGCAGAGAATTGGAGCCCTTTCTGCAAGCAATCTACCATATCCACACAGCTCCGCTCATACCCAGTGGAATATGTTACTCCTCATATATTATTTTCATGGAAGTCAAATAAGTATTTATCGAATGGTTGGTGTATGTTTAGGACTATATTAGAGGCTACAAAATTTCCCAAAAGGCATATAGAAAATGGTCCTTGCCCTTTCAGATGACATTTTTACCCCTGGTGTAAAATGGAAACATTTTATTTCTCAAAGAGTTGACTGTAAACAAATCTGAACATAGATGTCAATCTTCTGGAGATCTCAGAGGTATATAATTTCAATCAGCTTTTCTATCCTTCATCTTGGGTCATATCCTGTCAGGTAAAGCATAAAAGGTTCTAAATAAACCTTATCCTGTGATATGAGGAAAACACACTACTTAAAAACCTGTAGAAAATTCAATAGCCTTTGGAGATTCCCAAATGTGCAACTTAGCCACACAGAGAGCAATGGCATGGTGGAAAATAAAAAATCTGCTTTGAGGTGAATTATTATTTTTCCAGCATATGCAGTATTTGTTCACTATAAATAATAAAAGAAACAGAAAATTCATTGTCCTCATAGTGTTAGATATTTTGGAACAGAAAACAGTAACTCAATTATTTTAAGCATTTTGAATGCAGTCTGCCTTTTAAATAGGGCAACCTTTTCATTGTGTAATTGAAACCACTTTATCTCACCACTTGTTTTTAATGACAGCAGTAAAATATTGTGTGATATCATAAATCTTTCTCGAGGGTGTTATGGGCTATACCTCAAGCTTTCATAAAGGGCATAACCTTGTTCTATTTGAGGCAAGTAAACACAATTTAATAGAAAAAGTAGACTAGGAACCCACTAATGGACTCTTTGTTTAAAAAAAAAGAATATGTAACATTTTAAAAGGCCAATATAAAACCAGGTATTTCAATATGTCAGAAATTCTGTGATGTTCTGCCTCTATATATATGTAAAACACTGGATTTCAAGTTAGGAGACCTCAATTCTTATTGCAACCATCACTAAACTTACTGTGTGGGGCAGGCTTTTTAGGCAAACCAGATCACTTCTCTTGGTAGAATTTGAACCCATCTGTATAGTGGAGGTTATAATCCCAGCCTTATCTCTCCACTAAAGAGTTGTGAAGATCAAACAAGCAATTGTGGAAGCACTTTGATTTGTACTATGCACCATGTACATATATGGCCTAATTATAGGCAAATTTTTCCAGGAAATATTTTCTTCCAAAAGTAAACTAATAATGGAGTTAAAATTATGAGTTTGATTAAAAGCAAGGCAACCTAAACTTTTTAATAATATGAACTTTAAAATTATAAAATAGTTATCTTTAATTATAATTTTTGCAATGAAGGATAAGAACTGAATATCATTGCATTGAAAAATGGTGATTTTTTTAAAACATAATATTTGAGAATGAAAATATACAATCTTTTATTTTATTCTACCCAGTGGATTGTTAAGCCATATTTATCTTGGAACTCAGTTATGTTGACTTGGGATGATCTGTAATTAGGTCATGAATTTTTTCTCTTCCAGCAATGTGCTTCCCTAAAGGGGAAAGGAAAAAAGAGCTTCCCTTTTTCTTTATTCTGCATTTTCTGTGCCATGCACCAAACTTATTACAAGACATTTGCCAGAGGTCAAACTATACTACAAGGCTGTGGTTCTTAAAACTGCTTGGTATTGGCACAAGTGCAGGGACACAGACCAGTGGAACAGAACTGAAAATCCAAATATAAAACCATCCTTATATAGCCATCTAATCTTTGACAAAGCAGACAAAAACATACTCTGGGGACAAGAATCCTCATTCAATAAATGGTGCTGGGAAAATTGGATAGCCACATGTAGAAGACTGAAACAGGACCCACAACTTTCACCTCTCACAAAAATCAAATCACGGTGGATAATAGCTTAAACCTTAGATGTGAAACGATTAGAATTCTAGAAGAAAATGTAGGAAAGACTCTTACAGACATTGGCCTAGGCAAAGAATTTATGAAGAAGACCCCTAAGGCAATCACAGCAACAACAAAAATAAATGAATGGGACCTGATTAAATTAAAAAGCTTCTGCACAGCCAAAGAAACTGTCACGAGAATAAACAGACCACCTACAGAATGGGAAAAACTTTTCGCATACTACACATCAGATAAAGGACTGATAACAAGAATCTATTTAGAACTCAGGAAAATCAGCAAGAAAAAATCAAACAACCCTATCAAAAAGTGGGCAAACGACATGAATAGAAATTTTTCAAAAGAAGATATAAGAATGGCTAACAAACATATGAAAAAATGCTCAACATCCCTAATCATCAGGGAAATGCAAATCAAAACCACAATGAGATATCACTTAACTCCAGTGAGAATGGCCTTTATCAAAAAGTCCCAAAACAACACATGTTGGCGTGGATGCGGAGAGACAGGAACACTCATACACTGCTGGTGGGACTGCAAACTAGTGCAACCCCTGTGGAAAGCATTATGGAGATACCTTAAACAGATTCAAGTAGACCTACCATTCGATCCAGCAATCCCATTATTGGGCATCTACCCAAAGGAACAAAAGTCATTCTATGACAAAGACACCTGTACCCGAATGTTTATAGCAGCACAATTCACAATCACAAAGATGTGGAAACAACCCAAATGCCCATCAATTCATGAATGGATTAGTAAATTGTGGTATATGTATACCATGGAGTATTACTCAGATATAAGAAATAACCGTGATATAGAATCCCTTTTGTTCTCCTGGAGAGAGTTGGAACCCATTATATTAAGTGAAGTATCCCAAGAATGGAAAACAAGCACCACATGTACTCACCAGCAAATTGGTTTCCCTGATCATCACCTAAATGCACATTTGGGAATGACACCAATTGGGTATCAGACTGAGGTGGGGGGTGGGGGGAGGGGATGGGCAAAACCTACGTGATGAGTATGTTGTGCACCGTCTGGGGAATGGTCACGCTTGAATGTGCTGACTCGGGGGGATGGGGGTGTGGGGAGGGGATGGGGTATAACTACATGATGAGTGCAATGTGCACTGTCTGGGGAATGGACACGCTTGAAGCTCTGACTCAGGGGGATGGGCGGTACATGGGCAATATATATAACCTGAACTTTTGTACTCCCATAATAAGCTGAAATAAAAAAAAAATAATAATGATATTTCACAGAAAAAAAAAGACATTTCTACATGAACTCTCTCTTCTCAATTATCTCTTTTTGAAAATGGTAACAATATTCTAAGAATAAAGACTCAAAACCTTAGGTTTGTCTTTGATCTCTCCTTTCCCTCAAGCCTCATTAAGTCCTATTGTGCCATCTTTCAAAACTCTCTTCCTTGTCTCACCAACATTAGGTCAGATTTATCTTTCAAAAACACTGTCAGATCTCCCTATTTCTCCACATCTCAACAGCATCCTTGCCTCTAGCAGAGTTAGCACATGTCCTGCACAGAACAATGTCTCCCTCATTAGCCCATGTCAGACATTGTTAATTGATCATGAAGCTATTTCTTACTGATATAACATGAGAATCTTTCTCAAATTAGTTGAGACTGGTAGTCCTCGCGAGCAATTGGCATTAGCATGAGAAATAATATCTATTTGTCAGACTGGTTCTGCACGACAAAGTTCAACACCCTTGGGCTGATATTGAGGCTTCTTTGTAATTGGGTTCTAACCTACATTTTCAGTATTTACTACTTCTTAGTAAAAAGATTCTACTCCAGTGAAACCCATCTATTTAATATGTCTATTTTCCTGACTCCACACTTTACTCAAATACTTCCTCTTCATGTCATCAAATCTTGACCTGCTCCATCCTGTGTTTTTTATGAAACCCTTCTGGGGATTTCTTCTTTTTTTTTTAATTTCAGATATTACGGGGGTACTAACACTTTGGTTACATAAATTGCCTTTGCACTGCCTGATAAGCGTGCCCATCCCCCAGACAGTGCACACCACATCCATTAGGTATGGATTTACCCATCCCCTCCTCCCCCCTCCCACCTGCCGGGCACCCAATGAATGTCACTTCCCATTGTGCACATTAATGTTGATCAATTAGTACCAATTTAATGGTGAGTACATGTGGTGTTTGTTTTTCCATTCTTGTGATGCTTAGAAGAATGGGCTTCAGCTCCATCCAGGATAATACAATAGGTAGTTCATCATTTTTTTTATGGCTGAGTAGTACTCCATGATGTGTGTGTGTGTGTGTGTATCGCATTTTATTAATCCACTCATGTATTGATGGGCACTTGGGTTGTTTCCACATCTTCGCAATTGTGAATTGTGCTGCTATAAACACTCTAGTGTAGATGTCTTTTTTATAGAATGTCTTTTTTCCTTTGAGTAGATACCCAGTAGTGGGATTGCTGGATCAAATGGTAGTTCTACTTTTAGTTCTTTGAGGTATCTCCGTACTGCTTTCCACAGAAGTTGTACTAGTTTGCAGTCCCACCAGCAGCTTATGAGTATTCCTCTCTCTCCGCATCCATGGCAGCATCTGTTGTTTTGGGACTTTTTGATAAATGCCATTTTCACTGGAGTTAAGTGATATCTCATTGTGGTTTTGATTTGCATTTCCCTGATGATTAGAGATGTTGAGCATTTTTCATATATTTTTTTGGCCATTAGTCTCTCTTCTTTTGAAAAGTTTCTGTTCATGTCCTTTGCCCACTTTTTAATGGAGTTGTTTGATTTTTTTCTTGCTGATTTTCCTGAGTTCTATATAGATTCTAGTTATCTGCCCTTTGTCAGATGCATAGCATGCAAATATTTTCTCCCATTCTATAGGTTGTCTATTCACTCTAGTGATAGTTTCCTTGGCTGTGTAGAAGCTTTTTAATTTGATCAAGTCCCATTTATTTATTTTGGTTGTTGCTGTGATTGCTTTGGGGGTCTTCTTCATAAATTCTTTGCCTAGGCCAATGTCTATAAGAGTTTTTCCAACATTTTCTTTTAGAATCCTTATGGTATCATGCCTGAGGTTTGTGCTGGGATTTCTTCTTAATCTCATTTCTACAGTCCTTACTATCAGGAATGTTGTATACATATGTTGCTTTGATCTCTTAACTTTTCATATGCACATCTCATTTTCCTAAGGAGTCTGCAAGGTCATTGAAAGGTGACTGGAGACTTGTATTAGTTGCAGTAGGCTAACTGCTGTAACAACTCCAAAATCTCTGAGGCTAAACCCAATAAAGCTTAATTTCTTATTCATGTCATAGTCCAGCAAAGGAAGGAAGAAAGAGATGGAGAGGAGGTTCTTATCAAGTTATTTTTCTATGTATTCAGTGATTTGGAAGGTATATTTTGATTATACTATTGGTTAGCCTCAAGGAATTATTTCTGTTTGCAGGATTTGCATTAAAATGTAAATTATGTCTATGTTTACTATAAATAAGTTTTAAAAGTTATATAAGTATCATTAGTTGGAAAGAGAAGATCCTTCTCCATCCCCAATTAGACATAGCCATTAGCAGTTTGATTTGTATGTCATTAGAATTTTTTCAATATTTATAAAAATGTGTATATAGTTGTATATCAAGGGAGAGTTTATTTTTAAATAGAGCTGTAACATACATATTTTTTTCAATGTGCATTTCTCATTGTAACAGGTCAACCCTATACATTGGCTGGCATTATTACATAGAGAGCAACTTCATTCTTTTAAAAAGCTGCATAGTATTCCATCATATAGATATATTAATATTTTAATTGATTTGATCTATCTTCTGTAGATAGTAATTTGGATCAAAGGGTTAACTTTTTAAATTTATGGTGTTAGGACAATTGGCTACCAGTTTGGAAAAATATAAAGTTAAATCCTCAGTTCATGGCATAGTCACAATAATTCCAGATAGATTGAAGATTTAAATATTAATTTAAAAAATAAAAGTACTAGAAGATAACTCAAGAGAATATTTCCATTAATTTATATAGAGAGGGAGAATTTGCAAGAGTTATCTAAAACACCAAAGTTTAAAGGAAAAGAATGAACAGATTTGATTTTATAAAAGTGAAAATATTCTGATTTATAGAACCACTACAAATTATATGAAAGGATACATAATCTGAAAGAGTAGACTTAGGATGGTAAACAATTTATGCAATATCTAGAGGAAACACACGGTGATCTATGACATTCTCAGCATATAGTGCTTTTCAGTGCTTGTAACAACTCATGTTGGTAGCTCACATTCCCTGGGTTGGCCTATTATCTCATGACCAACTCTAGACATAAGCTATTTGCTCATATGTCATGGTTTGTGGAATCCCCAAAGACCAGTATACTGCATCGCAAACTCTCTTCTCATTTTCAAGCCTAACAGTTTAAAATGCAGCTGTAATAGTGGGGAAGACAAGTTTTCATTAAGTCGTTCTCAGCTGTTAATACTTGGGTGTGGCTTGGTTACTGAGAGTAGCTAAAGAACATCTTGATTCTGAGAAAATGGGACATAGGAGGAGTAAAGTTTGAAGAGAGACTGGAAAATAAGTGATCAGAGTTCCATTTCAGAGAATGAGGTTCAAATGGGGTATTATATTGAAGGACGCAGGGGAGCTTTACAGGACACATTTTCTGAGAGTGAGCTAAAATGTTAAAATAAACACTAGGAAAAGATCCCCAAACAAAATTCACTTGCTTTACAATTATTCCTGGGGTGAGTATTGCATTCCCTTTTTTTTTTTTTTTTTTTTGAGACAGGTTCTCCCTTTGCTGCCCAGGCCGTAGTGCAGTGGTGTGATCATGGCTCACTGCATTCCTTTATAAAAGGACACGTGCATTATTTCAAGAAATAGTTGAAATGAATAAAATTAAAATTAAAATTCTCTTGACTATAAAAGTAAAAGTTTTGTTTGAGCAAAACTTGAGAAATTGCAAAAGTGAAGGTAGGATAGTACTTCATCTGATAAAATGTCTAATGGAATATCATTTCTGGGTATTAGAAAATGCTGTGCACCATAAATGCCTGCATGCTTACAAGCCCAGTACCAAATTAGTCCCTTTCAGGCATTTGGTAATATATATGATAAAGAATATTTTCAATATTTGTTCCAAGGATTTATCCCAAGCATGATTAATGTCTTGGAATTATCCGTAACTAATTATGCTACTTAGCAGTTTGAATGTCCCATCGGTGTGAAATCATTGGAACTGTAATAGCATGGCACACATCAGAATGCTCTGATTTATTATCTGTCACTGATAAGTTTAGATTCACACCATCTGGGATGATTAGCGATTATTTACCGTCCCAGGAGGAAGCTGGTGAGAATGTCCTTTGTGTGGAAATAGATTACATTGGAGATTCACAGAGCTGGCTCCTTGACTACCCCTATGGATATGAGTATATTTCCCTCACAGCTTGACAGAACTTTATTTATAAAGATGTAAGCAAACATTCTTACTTCTGCCTTAGGGAGGACTCTTTTTTAGTCTCAGAGCGATTTACATGCTTGCTTTTTGACTTGACAGAGCAGTGATTTATAACTCCTCTCTTACTTCTTTCTCCAAGGGCTAATTTCAGGCCAGACTTGAGGCAGGTGGTAAGGACGTTCACTTTATGGTTTTAGGAGAATGGGAATATGATATGGATTCCGAAGTTTTAACAGGTTTTAGTGCCATTGGATTGCTTTAAAAATAAAACACCTGGACAGTTAGATATTTGGGAATTTGTCTATATCATAAAGGTGGCAGGTGCCCAACATTTGCCTTTAAAGCATGTGTTTTGTGGTTGTATTTTAAATGGAAATAAAGATTCTTTTACAATCCCTGGTATTTTTTCACAAGGTACTTCCTTCTAAACTTTATTTGTCTAAAGAACATAATTTGATTTGTCTTATGACTCTAAAAACACTTGGTTTTGGGTTTCTGCATTAATGCTAATGGTTTATGTCAAGTTAGGACTTTTAATAGAAATGCAAATGTTACATGTTCAGCGAACTATCTAAATTTTTTGACTGCTCATCTCACTTGTTAAAGGGCAGGTGCCATTTCCTCCCCAAATTCCTGTAATTTTATTTTATGGTGTTTA